>NC_067473.1:69396218-69696218 GCF_947179515.1 Apodemus sylvaticus | reverse complement strand
ATAGTTTGAAGAGTGTTAACTCTTCTTTGAAGGTCTGATAAAATTCTGCACTGAAACCATCTGGTCCTGTGCTTTTTTTGGTTGGAAGACTTTCCATGACTCCTTCTATTTCTTTAGGCATTATGGGACTGTTTAGATGGTCTAGTTGGTCCTGATTTAATTTTGGTATTTGGTATCTGTCAGTCAAATTGTCCATTTCCTCCAGATTCTCCAGTTGTGTTGAGTACAGTCTCTTGTAGTAGGCTCTGATGATTTTTTGGATTTCCTCAGTTTCTGTTGTTATATCTCCCTTTTCATTTCTAAGTTTGTTAATTTGGATACTTTCTCTGTGCCCTTTGGTCAGTCTGGCTAAGGGTTTATCTATTTTGTTGATTTTCTCAAAGAACCAGATCCTGGTTTTATTGATTCTTTGTATGGTTCTCTTTGTTTCTACTTGATTGATTTCGGCCCTGAGTTTGATGATTTCCTGCCTTCTACTCCTCCTGGGTGAAATAGCTTCTTTTTGTTCCAGGGCTTTCAGGTGTGTCATTAAGCTGGTAATGTATGCTCTCTCCATTTTCTTTTTGGAGGCACTCAGGGCTATGAGTTTTCCTCTTAGCACTGCTTTCAATGTGTCCCATAGATTTGGGTATGTTGTGTCTTCATTTTCATTGTGTTCTAAAAAGTCTTTAATTTCTTTCCTTATTTCTTCCTTGACCAAGGTATCATTGAGTAGAATATTGTTCAGTTTCCACGTGTATGTGGGTTTTCTGTTGTTTTTGTTGCTATTGAAGACCACTTTTACTCCATAGTGATCTGATAGGAGGCATGGGGTTAGTTCGATCTTCTTATATTTGTTGAGGTCTGTCTTATGACCATTTATATGGTGATTTTGGAGAAGGTACCATGAGGTGCTGAGAAAAAGGTATATTCCTTTGCTTTAGGATAGAATGTTCTATATATATCTCTTAAATCTAATTGGTCCAAAGCTTCAATTACTTTCATTGTTTCCCTGTTTAGTTTCTGTTTTCCTGATCGGTCATTGAGGAAAGTGCAGTGTTGAAGTCACCCACAATTAATGTGTTAGGTGCAATGTGTGCTTTGAGTTTCAATAAAGTTTCTTTTATGAAAGAGGGTGCCCTTGCATTTGGAGCATAGATGTTCAGGATTGAGTGTTCTTCTTGTTGTATTTTTCCTTTGACCAACAAGAAGTGTCGCTCAGAGTCTCTTTTGATGACTTTGGGTTGAAAGTCAATTTTATCTGATATTAAAATGGCTACTCCAGCTTGTTTCCTGAGACTACTTACTTGTATAATTGTCTTCCAGCCTTTTACTCTAAGGTAGTGTTTGTCTTTGACCCTGAGGTGTGTTTCTTGTAAGCAGCAAAATGTAGGGTCCTGTTTAAGTATCCAGTCAGTTAGTCTGTGTCTTTTTATTGGGGCATTAAGTCCATTGATGTTAAGAGATATTAAGGAATAGTGATTGTTACTACCTATCATTTTTGACGTTATTTTTTAAATTTGATTGCTTAACTTCTTTTGGGTTTGATGAAAGGTTACTATCTTGCTTTTTCCAGGGTGACGTTTCCCTCCTTGTATTGGTTTTTCCTCCTATTATCCTTTGTAGGGCTGGGTTTGTGGATAGATATTGGGTAAACTTGGTTTTGTCATGAAATATCTTAGTTTCTCCATCTACGGTGATTGAGAGTTTTGCTGGATATAGTAGTTTTGGCTGGCATTTGTGTTCTCTTATAGTCTGCATGAGATCTGCCCAGGACCTTCTAGCCTTCATAGTCTCAGGTGAAAAGTCTGCTGTGATTCTGATAGGTCTTCCTTTATATCTTACGTGGCCTTTTTCTCTTACTGCCTTTAATATTCTTTCTTTGTTTAGAACATTTGGTGTTTTGATTATTATGTGACGGGAAGTATTTCTGTTCTGGTCCAGTCTGTTTGGAGTTCTGTAGGCTTCTTGTATATTCATGGACATCTCTCTCTTTAGGTTAGGGAAGTTTTCTTCCATAATTTTATTGAAGATATTTGCTGGCCCTTTAAGTTGTAAATCTTCACTCTCATCTATGCCTATAATCCTTAGGTTTGGTCTTCTCATTGTGTCCTGGATTTCCTGGATATTTTGGGTTACAAGCTTTTTGCCTTTTGCATTTTCTTTAACTGTTGAGTCCATGGTTTCTATGGAATCTTCAGCATCTGAGATTCTTTCTTCTATCTCTTGCATTCTGTTGTTGATATTTGCATCTCTGTCCCCTGATTTCTTCCCAAGGCTTTCTATCTCCAAAGTTGTCTCCCTTTGAGTTTTCTTAGTTGTTTCTACTTCTGATTTTAGATCCTGGATGGTTTTGCTTAGCTCCTTCACTTGCTTGTTTGTGCTTTCCTGTAATTCTTTAAGAGATTTTTGTGTTTCCTCTTTCATGACCTCAGCCTGTTGACCAAAGTTCTCCTGTATTTCTTTAAGAGATTTTTGTGTTTTGTCTTTCATGACCTCAGCCTGTTGACCAAAGTTCTCCTGTATTTCTTTAAGTGTTTTTTGCGTTTCCTCATTATTGGCTTTTGTATTCTCCTGGATTTCTTTCAATAATTTTTGTGTTTCCCTTGCAAGGCCTTCTAACTTTTTATCCATTTTCTCCTGAATTTCTTTAAGTATGTCCTTCATGTGTTCCTGTACCAGCATCATGACCAGTGATTTTAAATCCAAATCTTGTTTTACTGGTGTGATGGGGTATCCAGGACATGCTGGTAGAGGAGAATTGGGTTCAGATGTTGCCATATTGCCTTGATTTCTGTTAGTGACATTCCTGCGTTTGCCTTTTGCCATCTAGTTCTCACTGGTGTTAGTTTGTCTTGTCAATGCTGGACTCACCAGTGCAAGCTGCCCCTTCCCAGGTGGCCTCTGGTGCACAGCTTACCTCCTGCAGTGCATGGAGACAGGGTGCTGTTGCCCAGGCTGTTCAGATCCTGAAGCAGACACCCGAAGGCTCCTGCTGGTGCCCACTGGATTCACTGGAGCACACCGACTTCTCCCAGCTGGCTGCCCCAAATCCCCTCCTGCCTCTTGTAGGACCTGGAGAGGACCTGGGTGTTGCCACCGAGGCTGATCTGGATCCGGAAGAGGAGAGAGTTGACCTGAGGGCTCCAGCCAGAGGCCTCAGGACTGGGACCCAAGCTCTGGGCCGCAGGAGCAAGCTGTGCTGTGAGCTCCCAGACTGCCTCTGGGTGCACACTGTGTCTCCCGCACTTCCTGGACACCGAGCACTGTGGCCCTGGTCGTTCAGATCCCAAAGCAGGCACCCGAAGGCTCCCGCTGGGGCCTGCTGGATTCATCGGAGCACACTGACTTCTCCCCGCTGGCCTGCTGATGTCTTCTTGGGTGCCCTTGCAGCTCTAGTGTGCTTTGCCCCAGATTGTGTCTTTGAACCAGATGGAGCCCGTGTGCACCCCCAGGGAGCGCAGATGGTGTACGCTTCCGGGACCTCACCTGCGTGCTGATCACTCCGCTGGGCAGCTGATCCCCCAACTGGGCTGGCGCCCACAAGGTTAGCCTGGCCGCCCAGGCCTTGGATCCATGCAGAAGCCTGGGAGGCCAAGGTCCGAGCAAAGTTCCCCTCGGGCTATGACTGTCAACGGGACCGCCAGGTGACCAGGATGGCAGGCATGCTGGCTTGCGTTCCCCCGAAAGCCCTGGGAGAGTCTGCTGGGCTAACAACCTCCTGGGCGGGTTGACACACAGATGGCCCACCAAGCCGCCCAGTTCTTGGGGTCAGTCCAGAGCCTGTTGGGGCCTAGACCTCCGCTTTGTTAGCCTCAGGCTATGCTTTTTAGCCGTCTCTGCCCTCCTGAGCACTCTGGCTCCTGTAGGCAAAATGGCAGCGTGCGTGCAGGCCAGGGCAAAAAAAAAAAAACTCCTGGCTGGGTTGGCACCCAGATGCCCCTCCCCCCCCCCGAACAGCCCAGGGCCTGGGAGCAGGCCAATGCTCATCGGGCTCAGACCCCCGCGATGTTGGCCTCGGGTTATGTTTTTGTACCTCAGTCTGTCAGATCTCTCTGGACTCTGAAACCAAGATGGAGGTGAGCCTCTCCTGACTGGTGGAAGGCCGAGTTCTGAAGTGGCTTCTGTGCAGCAAAAGGCACCACAAATCCGCAGCTCCTTGCAGCCTGGCTGGCCAGAGAAGGTCAGTGGTCGTGGGCGCCGGGCCTAACTGGACCCTGTGTCGCCTTGGTTCCACTGCTGATGGCCCTTCAGCTGGACCAGCCACTGCTGCACTGCCGCCACCGCCCTATGCTGGCTTTTTTTTAAAGCATTTTTTTCTTATTCCTTCTCATTTGTTGTTATTTTGTGTTTGTATTGTGAAATCTGCATGTGTGCATTTTAGCATTTGTTCATGCTCACATGTGGGAAAGTGTGGATGACTGGGGTTATATGTAAGATGACTACGTTCATTTATTTAGATCATCTATTCTATTTCACTGGTTTTGTGTCTTTTTGTGACTTTACTATATTGTTTGATTTTTAGTTTAGTAGCAAAATTTAAAATCTGTTAGTATGATACCTCACATAATATGCAGGATGCTTTAGGCTCTATGGGGGGTCTGCTGTTCTTCCACCTAAATTTTGTGATTTTTTTTTCCAAAGAATGCATTAGGATTTTGGTGGTGGATTCATTAAATCTTCAGAATGTGTTCTAATAATATCACCATTTAGTTTGTTTCTCAATTTTTAACTCAGTCTTTTATTTGTTATCATTCATTTCCTTCCTTATGTTTCTCACACATAGTTTCTTGGTGTTACTTGTAAGAAATGATTTTCCTGATTTTTTCTCACCATGTTTGGTAGAGAAAAAAGTTTGTGTTTTATATATTTATTGATTTTTTAATCCTATTACTTGGCTATGTGTTTAACAGCCCTCACAATTTTCTTAAGCAAGAATACCTTCAGTATAGGATCATATTTTCAAAAATAAGGACATTTTTATTTCTTCCATTAATATTTGTATTCTTTTTAATTTTTTTTCTTTTTTTTGTTTTGTTTTGTTTTGTTTTGTTTTTTATTCGATATAATTTATTTACATTTTAAATGATTTCCCCTTTTCTAGCCCCCCCACTCCCCGAAAGTCCCGCAAACCCCCTTCTCTTCCCTTGTCCTCCCACCCACCCCTTCCCACTTCCCCGTTATGGTTTTGCTGAATACTGTTTCACTGAGTCTTTCCAGAACCAGGGGCCACTCCTCCTTTCTTCTTGTACCTCATTTGATGTGTGGATTATGTTTTGGGTATTCCAGGTTTCTAGGTTAATATCCACTTATTATTAGTGAGTGCATACCATGATTCACCTTTTGAGTCTGGGTTAACTCACTTAGTATGATATTCTCTAGCTCCATCCATTTGCCTAAGAATTTCATGAATTCATTGTTTCTAATGGCTGAATAGTACTCCATTGTGTAGATATACCACATTTTTTGCATCCACTCTTCTGTTGAGGGAAACCTGGGTTCTTTCCAGCATCTGGCAATTACAAATAGGGCTGCTATGAACATAGTAGAACATGTATCCTTATTACATGGTGGGGAGTCTTCTGGGTATATGCCCAGGAGTGGTATAGCAGGATCTTCTGGAAGTAAGGTGCCCAGTTTTCGGAGGAACCGCGAGACTGATTTCCAGAGTGGTTGTACCAATTTGCAACCCCACCAGCAGTGGAGGAGTGTTCCTCTTTCTCCACACCCTCTCCAACACCTGCTGTCTCCTGAATTTTTAATCTTAGCCATTCTGACTGGTGTAAGATGAAATCTTAGGGTTGTTTTGATTTGCATTTCCCTAATGACTAATGAAGTTGAGCATTTTTTAAGATGTTTCTCCGCCATCCGAAGTTCTACAGGTGAGAATTCTTTGTTTAACTCTGTACCCCATTTTTTAATAGGGTTGTTTGGTTTTCTGGAGTCTAACTTCTTGAGTTCTTTATATATATTGGATATTAGCCCTCTATCTGATGTAGGATTGGTGAAGATCTTTTCCCAATTTGTTGGTTGCCGATTTGTCCTCTTGATGGTGTCCTTTGCCTTACAGAAACTTTGTAATTTTATGAGGTCCCATTTGTCAATTCTTGCTCTTAGAGCATACGCTATTGGTGTTCTGTTCAGAAACTTTCTCCCTGTACCGATTTCCTCAAGGGTCTTCCCCAATTTCTTTTCTATTAGCTTCAGAGTGTCTGGCTTTATGTGGAGGTCCTTGATCCATTTGGATTTGAGCTTAGTACAAGGAGACAAGGATGGATCAATTCGCATTCTTCTGCATGCTGACCTCCAGTTGAACCAGCACCATTTGTTGAAAAGGCTATCTTTTTTCCATTGGATGTTTTCAGCCTCTTTGTCGAGGATCAAGTGGCCATAGGTGTGTGGGTTCATTTCTGGATCTTCAATCCTGTTCCATTGATCCTCCTGCCTGTCACTGTACCAATACCATGCAGTTTTTAACACTATTGCTCTGTAGTATTGCTTGAGGTCAGGGATACTGATTCCCCCAGATTTCCTTTTGTTGCTGAGAATAGTTTTAGCTATCCTGGGTTTTTTGTTGTTCCAGATGAATTTGATAATTGCTCTTTCTAACTCTGTGAAGAATTGAGTTGGGATTTTGATGGGTATTGCATTGAATCTGTATAGTGCTTTAGGCAAAATGGCCATTTTAACTATATTGATTCTACCGATCCATGAGCATGGGAGGTTTTCCCATTTTTTGAGGTCTTCTTCCATTTCCTTCTTCAGAGTCTTGAAGTTCTTGTCATACAGATCTTTCACATGTTTGGTAAGAGTCACCCCAAGATACTTTATACTGTTTGTGGCTATTGTGAAGGGGGTCATTTCCCTAATTTCTTTCTCAGCCTGCTTATCCTTTGAGTATAGGAAGGCCACTGATTTGCTTGAGTTGATTTTATAACCTGCCGCTTTGCTGAAGTTGTTTATCAGCTGTAGGAGCTCTCTAGTGGAGTTCTTTGGGTCACTTAGGTAGACGATCATGTCGTCTGCAAATAATGATAGTTTGACTTCTTCCTTTCCAATTTGTATCCCTTTGACCTCCTTATGTTGTCGAATTGCCCGAGCTAGTACCTCAAGTACAATATTGAAAAGATAAGGAGAAAGGGGGCAGCCTTGTCTGGTCCCTGATTTCAGTGGGATTGCTTCAAGTTTCTCTCCATTTAGTTTGATGCTGGCTACCGGTTTGCTGTATATTGCTTTTACTATGTTTAGGTATGGGCCTTGAATTCCTGTTCTCTCCAAGACTTTAAGCATGAAGGGATGCTGAATTTTGTCAAATGCTTTTTCAGCATCCAATGAAATGACCATGTGGTTTTGTTCTTTGAGTTTGTTTATGTAGTGGATTGTATTGATGGATTTACGTATATTGAACCAACCCTGCATTCCCGGGATAAAGCCTACTTGATCATGGTGGATGATCGTTTTGATGTGTTCTTGGATTCGGTTGGCAAGAATTTTATTGAGTATTTTTGCATCGATGTTCATAAGGGAAATTGGTCTGAAGTTCTCTTTCTTTCTTGGATCTTTGTGTGGCTTTGGTATCAGCGTAATTGTGGCTTCGTAGAAGGAATTGGGTAGTGTTCCTTCTGTTTCTATTTTGTGGAATAGTTTGAAGAGTATTGGTGTTAACTCTTCTTTGAAGGTCTGGTAGAATTCTGCACTGAAGCCATCTGGTCCTGTGCTTTTTTTGGTTGGAAGACTTTCTATGACTCCTTCTATTTCTTTAGGCATTATGGGACTGTTTAGATGGTCTAGTTGGTCCTGATTTAATTTTGGTATTTGGTATCTGTCAAGGAAATTGTCCATTTCCTCCAGATTCTCCAGTTGTGTTGAGTATAGGCTCTTGTAGTAGGATCTGATGATTTTTTGGATTTCCTCAGTTTCCGTTGTTATATCTCCCTTTTCATTTCTAAGTTTGTTAATTTGGATACTTTCTCTGTGCCCTTTGGTCATTCTGGCTAAGGGTTTATCTATCTTGTTGATTTTCTCAAAGAACCAGCTCCTGGTATTGTTGATTTTTTGTATGGTTCTCTTTGTTTCTACTTGATTGATTTCGGCCCTGAGTTTGATGATTTCCTGCCTTCTACTCCTCCTGGGAGAAATAGCTTCTTTTTGTTCTAAGGCTTTCAGGTGTGTCATTAAGCTGGTAATGTATGCTCTCTCCATTTTCTTTTTGGAGGCACTCAGGGCTATGAGTTTTCCTCTTAGCACTGCTTTCATTGTGTCCCATAGATTTGGGTATGTTGTGTTTTCATTTTCATTGTGTTCTAAAAAGTCTTTAATTTCTTTCTTTATTTCTTCCTTGACCAAGGTATCATTGAGTAGAGTATTGTTCAGTTTCCACGTGTATGTGGGCTTTCTGTTGTTTCTGTTGCTATTGAAGACCACTTTTACTCCATAGTGATCAGATAGGAGGCATGGGATTAGTTTGATCTTCTTATGTTTGTTGAGGTCTGTCTTGTGACCAATTATATGGTCGATTTTGGAGAAGGTACCATGAGGTGCTGAGAAAAAGGTATATTCTTTTGTTTTAGGATAGAATGTTCTATATATATCTGTTAAATCTAATTGGTCCAAAGCTTCAATTAGTTTCATTGTGTCCCTGTTTAGTTTCTGTTTTCCTGATCGGTCCATTGAGGAAAGTGCAGTGTTGAAGTCACCCACAATTATTGTGTTAGGTGCAATGTGTGCTTTTAGTTTTAATAAAGTTTCTTTTACGAAAGAGGGTGCCCTTGCATTTGGTGCATAGATGTTCAGGATTGACAGTTCTTCTTTTTGTATTTTTCCTTTGACCAGCAAGAAGTGTCCCTCAGGGTCTCTTTTGATGACTTTGGGTTGAAAGTCAATTTTATCTGATATTAAAATGGCTACTCCAGCTTGTTTCCTGAGACCATTTGCTTGTAAAATTGTCTTCCAGCCTTTTACTCTAAGGTAGTGTTTGTCTTTGACCCTAAGGTATGTTTCCTGTAAGCAGCAAAATGTAGGGTCCTGTTTACGTATCCATTCAGTTAGTCTGTGTCTTTTTATTGGGGCATTAAGTCCATTGATGTTAAGAGATATTAAGGAATAGTGATTGTTACTTCCTATCATTTTTGACGTTATTTTTTAAATTTGAATGCTTAACTTCTTTTGGGTTTGATGAAAGGTTACTATCTTGCTTTTTCCAGGGTGAAGTTTCCCTCCTTGTATTGGTGTTGTCCTCCTATTATCCTTTTTAGGGCCGGGTTTGTGGATAGATATTGGGTAAACTTGGTTTTGTCATGAAATATCTTAGTTTCTCCATCTACGGTGATTGATAGTTTTGCTGGATATAGTAGTTTTGGCTGGCATTTGTGTTCTCTTATAGTCTGCATGAGATCTGCCCAGGACCTTCTAGCCTTCATAGTCTCAGGTGAAAAGTCTGCTGTGATTCTGATAGGTCTTCCTTTATATCTTACGTGGCCTTTTTCTCTTACTGCCTTTAATATTCTTTCTTTGTTTAGAACATTTGGTGTTTTGATTATTATGTGACGGGAAGTATTTCTGTTCTGGTCCAGTCTGTTTGGAGTTCTGTAGGCTTCTTGTATATTCATGGACATCTCTCTCTTTAGGTTAGGGAAGTTTTCTTCCATAATTTTATTGAAGATATTTGCTGGCCCTTTAAGTTGTAAATCTTCACTCTCATCTATGCCTATAATCCTTAGGTTTGGTCTTCTCATTGTGTCCTGGATTTCCTGGATATTTTGGGTTACAAGCTTTTTGCCTTTTGCATTTTCTTTAACTGTTGAGTCCATGGTTTCTATGGAATCTTCAGCATCTGAGATTCTTTCTTCTATCTCTTGTATTCTGTTGTTGATAGTTGCATCTCTGTCCCCTGATTTCTTCCCAAGGCTTTCTATCTCCAAAGTTGTCTCCCTTTGAGTTTTCTTAGTTGTTTCTACTTCTGATTTTAGATCCTGGATGGTTTTGCTTAGCTCCTTCACTTGCATGTTTGTGTTTTCCTGTAATTCTTTAAGAGATTTTTGTGTTTTGTCTTTCATGACCTCAGCCTGTTGACCAAAGTTCTCCTGTATTTCTTTAAGAGATTTTTGTGTTTCGTCTTTCATGACCTCAGCCTGGTCCGAGCAAAGTTCCCCTAGGGCTATGACTGTTAATTGGGTCTGCCAGGTGACTAGGATGGCGGGCATGCGTGCCCGCGCTCCCTGAAAGCGCCGGGAGAGTCTGCTTTGCTAACAATCACCTGGGCAGGTTGACTCACAGATGGCCCACCAAGCCGCCCAGTTCTTGGGGTCAGTCCTGTGCCTTTTGGGGCCTGGACCCCCGCTTTGTTAGCCTTAGGCTATGCCTGTTACAGGTCTGCCCGCCTGAGCTCTCTGTCGTCCTGCAGGCAAAATGGCGGCGGCGTGCTCGCAGGCCTGGGCAAAAAACCTCCTGGCTGGGTTGGCACCCCGATGGCCTCCCGACCCGCCCAGGGCCTGGGTGCAGGCCAACGCCCGTCGGGCTCAGACCACCGCGGTGTTGGCCTCGGATTATGTTTGTGTACCTCAGTCTGTCCGATCCCTGGAGTACGGAACCAAGATGGATGCACCTCTCCTGACTGGTGGGAGGCCGATTTCTGAAGTGGCCTCCGTGCAGGAAAGGCGCCGCACAACTGCAGCTGCTTGCTGCCCGGCTGGTCAGCGAAGGTCAGTGGTCGTGGGCGCAGGGCCTAACTGGTCCCTGTGACGCCTTGGTTCCACTGCTGATGGCCCTTCAGCTGGAGCAGCCACTGCTGCTGCTGCTGCCGCCGCCGCCACAATAATCTCTTCTTTTTAATTTTTAACTTTTATCTTATTGCTGTAGCAATATAACCTCCAAAATATGCTGACCATAAGGGGAAAAAAAGATGACTGCTCTTGGCATTCATAATTTTTGAAGGAATGCTGAGCTTTCCCCATTTTGTATCATGTTGACTAACGATAGACTTCATTAAGGGTCTTTTATGCATTTATTGAAAAATATATGTATGTATATGTGTTTGTGTGTGTGTGTGTGTTAGACTTTGCATTCTAAGAATTCTTGTATTCCTAGAATGAAGCAAGCTTGGCTATGGGGAATAATTTTTCAAGAGTATTTTTAACTCAGTTTGGAAATATTTTATGGAGAAATTTATCATCCATATTCATCATAAAGAATTGCCTGCAATTTAATTTATATTCTGGTATGCCATTATCTGGTTCTAGTATCAGGGCAACACCAAATTTATGAGGTATGCTTAGTAGCATTCCTTTCTTTTCTGATTGAAATCCCTAAAATTAATATTTTATTTGTTGATAATTATATTTTATTGGGACATTTTCAAGAAAATTAGTTTCCATATTTTCTCCTTCCTCTGTCATCCCTCATGTCTCTGCTCCATATACTTTTTTTGTCTGTTTTTTTATTTGATATATATTTTATTTACATTTCAGATGATTTCCCCCTTTCTGGCTCCCCACTCCCCGAAAGTCCCATAAGCCCTCTTCCCTCCCCCTATTTCCCCACCCAACCCTTCCCACTTCCCTGTTCTGGTATTCCCCTATACTGATGCACTGAGTCTTTCCAGAACCAGGGGCCACTCCTCCATTCCTCTTGGACATCATTTAATATGTGGATTATGTCTTGGGTATTCCACATTTCTAGGCTAATTCTAACCCACCTGTGGTGGCTTCCTTTCTCCTTTCATGTCACAAAAGGCCTTTCCCCTCATTTCTTTCTGCATCTTCTGTTCTGCTTTATGGTCTCCTATCTTGCTTCATAAGCTATCCTCACTCTCACAACCCTTTAATTATACACTTTCAAATATTATGTGAGCTTTGTCTGAGTCCAGGCCATAGGATCATATTATTTTCTAGATCCATTTATTTCTCTGAAATTTTATGATTTCAGTTATTGTAACTGTTATGTATAACTCCATTATGTATACATACCATGCTTGCATTATCTGTTTTTCAGTTGATGGGCATCTATGGTGGTTGCACTCCATTGATATTGTGAATAATGATTTCAGGGGCATTGGCATTCATTATGCTTCATAGTAGTAGTAAAATGTAGTAATGAGTCCTTCTGTGAATTGTTCTTTTCAATTTTCAGAATTTTATTACTGCCTCAAATTCATTGTTGTTTTAAATTTGTTTAATTTGCTTATGTACTTTGCTTAATTTTTCTATACAGCATGTGTTCAGACATATCCCTATTTTTCCTAGTTTGGAGATAAAGTATCGTATATTCTAAGCTAACCTTGAACTCACTGTTTTTCCTAAAAGACCTTCAACTTCTTACCTTGTTCACCCTGTTTCCCATGCATTGTTGTCATTTTAAACATAATTCAAGCTTCCACACCTGCCCTCTTCATTTTACCAAGAAAATTTCTGTTCATTCACTTCCTAAAGTATCATAATCAGTGCACTAAAAATCAACACCACTGCTGCTTTCTGTCTGGGCTGAGCATTCACTTTCTTGAAAAAGAGAATGAATGTTGATGGTTTTCCGTTTTTCTTTTTTTTTTATTCTCTCATACAACATATCCTGACCATAGTTTCACCTTGTTCCACTCCTCCCAGTTTGTCCCCTTACCTTTTCTTTTCCCCAGATCAACTCCTCCTCTTTTACCCTTCAAAAAAGAGAATACCTCAAGGGATATCAACTAAATATTGTTTAACAAGATACAACAATTGGCACAAACCCTCTTATCAAGGTTGGACAAGGCAACTCAGTAGCAGGAAAAGTGTCCCCAAAGCAGAGTCAGAGACAAACTTACTCCCCCTTGTGAGAGTACCGTAAGAACACAAAGATACACGGCCATATGGTACATGCAGAGGAACAAGCTTGGGCCCATACAAGGTCCTTGTTTACTGCTTTAGTGTGTGTGAGCCCCATGAGCCTTGATTACTTAGTTTTGTGAACTGTGGTCTCTATCCCTCTGGCTCCTACCATCTTCTCCCTACCCCCTATTTCCAACTATCAGTTTCTGAATGACATGATAGCTCTTTGATCACAATTGGAATAGGCAGTAATCTATGAGTATAGTGGATATTATTAGAAATCATTTCATTAACTTTCTTTTCTATTTTATGCCTCTAGTTCCTGGCTATGCAGACAGTGTTAGGTGTGGGTTCCCTATAGTAGCATTAGCCTCAACTTGGACCTGTCCATATTGGCCACACTCACAGGTTCTGTTCCCATAGTTTTCCCAACATACCTTGCTGGACAGGATGGTCAGATTGTAGGTTGAGGCTTTGTGACTGGGTTGATGTCACAGTCTGACTTCTTGGACCCTTGCCTGATTATAAAAGATGGCCATTTATGGTTCTATATCCCACATTACTAGGAGACTTCCTTAGGTTCACTCCCAGAGATTACGTGAAGTTTCTACTGCACTAAGTTTCTTTATCCCCTCCCAAATGCCCCTAATTCCAGTCATCTCTCCCAGTATTTTTCCCTCCTTTCCTTCCCCTGCCTGATTACTCTGTTCCCTTCCCACTTACCCCAGTCCACCTACAAAATTTAGGAAAAGTAAAATAGAATATTGATAGTTTTCTTCACTCACAATAATAACCTTCAGGAATAATTGAACCAGACAGGAATGTTTGCTTTTGTGCAAGTGTATAAAACCTTTGGAAACTGGAACACTTTTCTTTTGATTCTTCAGTTGAGAAAGTGAGAAATACTTTATTGTACACAAGTTTTACTTCACCCCAAGTGAGACCAAAAATACTCCAGAATGCAGAGGGATAGTGGGGAGTCGTTTGTTTTTAAGGACGGCAGCCTCTCAGAGTTAGTCTTGGGGATCAGATGGTAAAGTTCCAAATGCACAAGGACTTAACATCAACAGTGCACATAGTCAACAACTTGTTCTGGTGTGTCCCAGCTTCCATCTTGTTCAGCCTTCATGGGTACACAATGTAGTTTCCTTAAGCCTCAGACTCTGCCTCATCTTTCTTCTATTGTGCTTTAGATTGCACACTTGCTGTTTCCTTCACATGGCTCTCAAGGAGTAGAAGATTCTAGAAAGTTAGTGCTAAGTCTGAGGTGGAACACTGGAATTTTAAAATACACTTTCAGTTGCTGTGTCTAGAACTATATTGATATTCATCAAAAATTAAATAGGTTATCAGGAGTGGCCTATGCTAAGAATGTGATACCATCAACTGTTTCTTTTCTTTTCTTTTCTTTTATTTCATTTATAAGATGATTTGTAAAGGAGTGTTTTTCAAGTTGTGCAATAAAAAATGTCAACTAAATATGGCATAGACAGAAAATCTTCAGAAAATGCTTTGCAAGTTGATGTGCTGCAAACATATAAGTTTATACTAATTCTATGTATAAATTTAATAGTATGGATATGTGTATATAGATACATTCATAAATAAAAACATTAATGATAAAGGGCATCACAAATTTGAGAGGGAAACAGGATATAGGAAGGAAGGCAAAAGATGAATGCTGATAATCTCAAAATTAAAAGAAAATATTCTGTACTTTATAAGAACTTGAGAGAGTAAACCTCTCTTCTCAGTTCCCTCTTCCACCTTCTCTTCCCCAGATCCACTCCTCCTTTCCCTTCAGAAAAGGGCAGGCAGCCCAGAACTCAGGGATATCAACTAATCATGGTATTTTAAGTTACAATAAGACTGGGTATGTCTCATATTAAGCAACCCAATAGGCAGTAAATGGTCCCAAATGCAGGCAAAAAAGTCAGAGACAGGCCCTGGTCTCATTGTTAGGAGTTCTGCAAGGACAACTAGAACATATTGGCAAAGGGCCTAGGTCAGACATATATAGACTCTCTGACTGTCAATTCAGTCTCTGTGAGACCCTATGAAGCTTGGTTAATAGATTCTGTGGGATGTTTCTTGTTATATCCTTGACTTCTCTGGATCCTACAATCCTTCCCCACCCTCTTCCTCTGGGTTCTCTGAACTCTGTCTAATGTTTGACTCTAGGTCTGTGCATCTGTTCTCAATAGTTGCAGGGTAAAGCCTCTCTGAGGACAATTGTTCTAGGCTCCCTTGTCTATGTGTATAGCAGACTATCATTAGGATTCACAATCCTATTTGTCTCTATCACAGGCCTCTGTGCTATCAGAGTCTAATTTCTGGATCTCCAGACATTAGGTGGGTTCCCTTCCTAGCATGAGTCTCAAGTTGGACCAGACATTGATTGGCCACTTTCAGAAGTCCTGGACAACCTTTACAACACATCTTGTAGGAAAGACAAACTGTAGATAAAACTGTAAGTTACTGGGTTGGTATATCAATTCCTCTCCTGGAAGCCTTATCTCATTACAAAAGAGGGTCTGTTAAGGCGATCAAATACTAGGAGCTTTAACTAGCACTACCCTTGAGGATTCCTAGGAGCTTCCATTGTACCAGATTTCTACCTACTCATAAAGCCCTCCAAATTCCAATCATCTCTTACAATATTTTGCCCTTCATCCCCTAACTGATTCTACTGTTCCCATCCTCGCTTGACCCCAGTCCACCCACAAAATGCACCCTATTTCCCTTTCTCAAAGAGATTTACTTGTCCCCTCATTGAACCCTCCTTGTTACTTATACTCTCTGGAGGTTGTGATTGTAGCATGATTATCTATTATATTTAGGTATGTCTTTTTTATTTTTGACATCTCCAGACATTTATCATGAAGGGCTCTTGGATTTTTCAAAGGCTTTTTTAGCATCTAATGAGATGATCTTTTTCTTTCAGTTTGTTTATATATAGTGGTTTCAAAATGGACAGATTTTTATATGTTGAGCCATCATTGAATGAACTCATCCTGTGATGAAATGATGAATTCTGTTTTTTTGGTTTTTTTTTTTTTTTTTTTTTTTTTTTTTTTTTTTTTGGTTTATGTGTATTTTAGGGAGTATTTTGCATCTATGTTGCTAAAATCCAGCTTTTATCCATGGTGATCAGATAAGACACAGGGAGTTACCTATATGTTATATATACAAAACATCTGTTAGCTCCATTATGTTTCTGTTTAATTTTTGTCTACATGACCTGTCCATTGGTGAGATTGGGGTATTGACACCTATCAGTATTAACATGTGAGGGTCAGTATAGGATTTAGCTTTAGTAGTGTTTCTTTTATAAACTTAAGTGACCTTGTGTTTCCAACACAGATGTTAAGAAATAAAACATTATCTTGGTAACTTTTTATTAGTATGAAGTATCCTTTTCCATTTCTTTCTTTTAACTTTGGACGTCTATTTTATTAGATATTAGAATGCCTGCACCAGCTTGTTTCTTAGCTCCATTTTTTGGAAAATTTTTTTCCAACCCTTTACTCAGAGGTAATCTTTAATGGTTTTTTTTTTTTTTTTGATAAACTATTTTTTATTGGATATTTCCTTTATTTACATTTTTTCTATATTCTTTGTTTACATTCCAAAAGTTTTCCCCTTTCCCAGTTCCCCACCACTCATATGTCCCATAAGTCCTCTTCTCTCCATCCATTCTCCTATCTTTTCCCTCCCTTTTCTCTGTCCTGGTACTCCCCTACAATGCTGGATCAAGCATTTCCAGGATTAGGGCCCTCTTCTTCCTTCTTCATGGGAATCATTTGATATGCTAATTGTATCTTCAGTATTCAGAGCTTCAGGGCTAATTAATATCCACTTATCAAAGATTGCATTCCATGTGTATTCTTTTGTGATTGTGTTACCTCTCTTAGGATGATATTTTCCAGTTCCAACCATTTGCCTAAAAAAATTCATGAATTCATTGTTTTTAATTGCTGAACAGTACTCCATTGTGTATATATACCACATTTTCTGTATCCATTCCTCCATTGAGGGATTCAGTGTATTGTTTTTTTTTTGTTGTGGAGGTCCTTGATCCCCTTGGACTTGAGCTTTCTAAAAGGAGACAGATATGCATTAATTTGCATTTTTCTACTAGTAGTCAGCCAGTTCTAGACCTTTGAGTTGGGAGTTTATCCTTCTATTTCTATTATTCTAATGTTTGGTCTTTCCCTGGTGTCCCAGAGTCTTGTAGAGAGTGACAAGAAGAGTAGGCAATGTTGATGTTAGGCTGGTTGGGATCATAGGGAATGTTGTTGATCCCTGAAGGGTAGTTACCTGATGATATGGGTGTTGGTAACTTCTGGTCATGCAGAGTTCTTCTAGTAGATATGTGGACCATGGTCAGATTCTATTCTTCATGCAAGGCCTCTTTCTTTCTGTTTCAATACGACCTGAGGTCATGGATGTTTATTTCTACCACACCTGTGGATTAAGTATATATTGCCTATGATGAGTCTCCAATGGCATATGCACATGCATAGTTCTTACCCATTTTTAGCACTAAAGAATTCTAGGCTAAATGGGATGCATTTGTATGATTATCTTTGATGGAAAGCAAAGTTTCATGTTTTCTAAACATCATATATATTTGTTATTTTGTGTTAATTAAATTGATTATATCAACATAATCATATTATGTAACTTATAAATTATGATGTAGGGACAGACTGAGTCATTTCAAGTGAATGCTACCCCTGTAGTGATGAGTTCATTGGTTACTGACAATATTCCACAGTAAACAATCATGCTAGAGGAAGAAAAGATTCATAAACTGATATTATAATTCAGATAGTACAGGACTGAAATGTTTAAGCTATGTTTACTATTGCTTTTTACTTGGAAGCCTTTTACTAAATTATAATTCAGAGAAACAAAGCACTAGGAGGGGGAAAGGAATCTTGTTATAGGAAAAATCAAAGACTTGTATGTAGAGCCAGCAGATGAAACAGCCATTTCCTGGATATACTGTGAAGCCACAGCACATTTCTCTTAGAGGAGACAACTACAGTAATTAACATATTTTGGTTATTGGCAGAGGGATAGATGAACTAGCTCAAAGTAATAGACTAGAAAATCTAGAAATGGACTTACAAATATACTGCCAATTTTAATCTTAGACAGTAACATCATAAACATGGCCAATTAATTTTAATTTTAACTAGGGGAATGAACAAAATCATTGGGGAGAAAAATTCTCCTCAATAAAAGCTTCTACAATTAGATGATATGAAGAAAAAAGTTAAATTCCTTACTGATAGAAACAAACAAAAAATGGTAGAGAAAAATCTTTTATCTAAAAAAGAAAACTAAGGAAAGATTTTTGTGAGAGCCTCAGGTCTCTAATATGGGTTTAATTATAACCCATCCATTTCTCAAAACTTCATGTTGATACTAAATGTCCAGTTCTCCAAATGTTTGTGTATTAGGAAACTGGGTATCTTAGTCCACCAATAAAATTCCAAAAAGTACACAAGCACCTACATAGAAACACACACACACACACACACAGAGGGGAGAGAGAGAGGGAGGGGGAGAAGGAGAGAGAGGTACAGGAAGAGAGAGAATGTCAATTGCAAGGAATGATAGATGCATGTTAGATATCAACAATTATAATGCAATACTAAAATGTTAGAAATATTTTGAACATTATTTTGCAGTTTTGCATGAAATTAATTGCATGTATAACTTGTAATTCAGTGCCTTTACTTCTAGATATTTATAAAACACGTGTGTTAAAGAAGAAATAAGACTATGGCAATTATAGCAGTTTTGAAACATTAGAGTAGTATATTTATCCTAGGAAGATGGATATACCACATTATTCTAGTTTGTCATCTGTTGATTTGATGGGACAGCTTCCTCAAAACAGCATGACAATTTGTAGTCCATTATTGGTAGAGGCCAAGGCAAGAGCTTGAAGTAGAATCTATAAAGGGTTTTTGGCTTCCTCAGCTACCTTTCTTACACAGCCTGGGCCCAACCTGCCTGAGGATGACACTGCCCACACTGGACAGAGACTATGTACATCTTAATAATTAAGAAAATTCCAGACAGGAGCCTAATGTAAGTGTCTGCTGAGAGGCTCCTCTGAGGAGCTAACCAAAACAGATGCAGAAACCCACAGCCAACATTAGGCAGAACTCTTAAATCATGTGGAAGAGTTTGGGGAAGAATTCTGGAACCCAGAGGAGACAGAGGCTCATCAGGAAGGCCAACAGAGTCAGATAACCTGGATCCTTAGGAGCTCCCAGAGACTGAACCACCAACCAAAAAGCATAAAAGGTCTGGACCTAAGCCCCACCCACTGCACATATGTAGCAAATGTGCAGCTTGGTCTTCATGTGGTTTCCCAGGAAGTGGAGGAGGAGCTATCTCTGATTCTGTTTCCTGCGTTTGGATCCTGATCCCTTCACTAGACTGTCTTGTCTGTCCTCAGTGGGAAAGAATGTATCGAGACTTATATGGAATTGTAGTGCCAGAGAAAGTCGTATCCATGGAAGGGGTGCTCCCATTCTCAGAGGTAAAGGGGAAGAAGGGTATATAGGGAGAATGGGCTACGTGATAAGGGAATGGAAAGAGAGGGTGATGTTACAATCAGGATGTTAAATGAATAAATAAATGTAATAGAAAGACAAATGAAAAAAGAAAAAAGACAGAGAGACAGAAAGAAAGGAGGAAAGACAGAGAGGGCAGGAGGGAGGGAGAAAGGGAAGGAAGGAAAGAAGGAAGGAAGGTAAGTGGGAAGAAAGGAAGGAAGGAAGGAAGAAAAAAGAGAGAGAGAAGAAGAAAGAAAGAAAGAAAGAAAAAAGAAAGAAAGAAAGAAAGAAAGAAAGAAAGAAAGAAAGAAAGAAAGAAAGAAAGAAAGAAAGAAAAAATTCTTCCTAGGAGTGATCTCAGGCCAATTTGCTCTAGGCAATTCCTCAGTTGAACGTTTTTTGTCATGCCATCCATTTTTATTTTCCAGTTCCTAAAATATTTTGCCTTTGAATTCAATAGTCTATATGAAGTATTGCAATGAATATTTCTCAATCAATTAATATCATGTGCATGTGAAATTTTAAACATATTCTTTTCCAATTTCAGCAGCATTTACAAGGAAGTATGCATCCAAGAATTTCAGGACTATCTGGTTCCATTGTTTAGGGTTGGTTGTTTTTATTGTAATGTTAAATGCCAATTCCCAAAGCCTGGTTGCTCCCAGGGATTAGAGAATCTTCACAGACCTAAGTGACAAGCCCAAGTGATGCCTACATGCAATAGCTGGGCAGAAGATTGATAGGCAAGTTTCATGATCCCTGGGCTAGGGATCTCAGGACACTGAGAGGAGAGGGAAGAAGGTAGAGAGAGGAGGAAGCTGCCATGGGATAGGTGAATCACAAAAGTATGTGCATGCTGGCTACCAATTGGAGTTAAGAGCTTTCCAGATGGAACATAGCAAATTAAAATGTGAGGTTATTGGCAAGGAAATAGGCCTAATAGGATAGAGCTAGAGTATAGATAGCTATCCAGCTCTAGTGATGATTAAGGCTTATTATAAATATAAAGGTTGTATGTCTTTTATTTGGGAATTGAATGGTCAAAGGCAGAGTAGAAACCCTATTCAAGATTAAATAGTTTCAGTGATGTCCTGTTTATGAGAACATGCTAGTTTTGATGTAAATGATCAATGACATAGAGTATTATAGAAACAGGAGCTGGTGTTCAGATTTTATTTTTCTTGTAGATACATGATGAAAATCTATAGATGATCTGCAGCATACTGAATAAAATATAAGTTTTAAAATAAATTTTGGTAGCAAACCAGGGTTTCAGGATCACAGAGGACTTTAGGAAGCAGGTGTTTGTAAAGGGTCATTTAGATTTGATAAGGCACAGACACCTGTTTCTATTTAAACCACTTAAAATGATATAAGAAGGCAAATTCAGCCATCTTCCATGAAGATTTTAATGACTGTCAGGTGGTTAAAAAACAACCACATGGATTTTATCAAGAGAAAGAAGTTTGCATTATGCTAATTGTATTTCCATTCATGGAAGTTTTGTGTATGAAAGTTTTACTTATTTTTCCATGTCTCTGTGATGACAAATCTCTTTACTAACACAGTTTGATGGCTTAAGAATTATCTTTAGTTTCTTGTTATTATTTTATCAAACTCCCATGCTTTTGAAATTGATGAGTTAAATACTGTTCTGAGTACCTTCACTAAGTCTATACCTCAACACCATTACTTATTTCAAATTCTATTAGATTTTGTGGTATAAGTAAGAAATCCCATACTAAAATGAATTGTTTTCTTGTTGTATTTTGTGTTGGAGATAGCACTAATAAATACCAAAAGTTATGAAATGGGACCTAAAATGACAACATTCAAATTCTTTAGTTAATCACAGGTATCAGAAAGAGAAAGGTCTTAGATCAGAGGCTGACTTTTTATTTCCAGTGCATTAGTTAATTCTTTATATTGCATTGTTATATTGCCTCCAGTGCCAAGTTAAAAATTTGTACATAAAACATCAATGCTTTTCCTTTTACATCGTATTCTTGACTTATACTAAGAAGATGATGTTAGTTTTTATAAGATATAAATATTCTATTACTTGAATTTTTTGAAATTGAGTATTGGAGGAATGCTCAAGAATAACGTCTAAACAACTGCAACAAGAACAACAACAATCGAATTTAAAGACAATCTCTTCTTATTTCTGTTTTTAAATTAATGTCTCAAAGGCCTGTGACCGAAAGAATCTTATCTAACTACCAATGTGGGCTCCTTTGTGATTTTCATTAAAAAATTCAAGTTATATCAAGAGATGTTATAGACATCTCTTGATATTGTATAGATATTAATACAGGACACACGAAAAAAATCTATGCTCACAAACAAGAGTCAAATGATTTCTTTTAGTTCGTCACCTGAGCTTATCGCAGACACCAGCTCTCAGTCACAGTGGTATTCTTTTGTTATTTTCTAGGGCTTCAAATAACACCACTAGTTGTATCCTTTCATAAATAATAGAGTGGAGCAGGAGGCATATATACTCTTTTATGGACATACTCTCCTAAGCTTCTCACATGCTCTGTATTATTGATATCTTCAAAATTCATCATCCCGGAGTAAGATGTTTCTGTTGAAGATTGTACAAAATCATCAGAAGATAGTTTGTTCTGGAATCAATTGTGAATGATTGTGATCCAAACCTGGCTTTTGGTTTCTCCAACTTCCTTCTACTAATATTAAATCATCTTCAAAAGAATGTATTGTAGCAGATTAAATAAAAAGCCAAAAACCAAGGTACCTTTAAATTTATTAATGGAATCATGAAGTTGTAGTTACAGCACAGTAGAGGAAACTTAGCTATCTTCAGATGTTATCTGATGATTCTTATTCTTTTTGTTTGAGGAAATTTAGAGTTTTATAAACTATGTATATTCCAAAATGTTTTTTGAATTATTGTCAGGATGTTAAGGTGAACATTGGGCTGAGTGGAGAATGGCTGTGTAGTGGGCTAAGAATAGCCCAGGATAAATTGTAACTAGGCTCTTGACCTGCAACAACCTTTACAGACAACAAAGATTTATTGGTCAGACAGTTTCCACAAACACACTTGCTTTCCAGGAGTTTTCATTCTCATATACATGGTATTTTGCATTTTTTTAGAAGCCCATTTTACACGATGCCCCAAAACTAGATATTCTCTAATGAAGCAAGGACCTGTGATGTGGTGGGGCATCTTTTGTGTATATTCCTAGAGAGGTATAGCTGGATCTTTAGGTGGCTCTATTTCCAATTTTCTGAGGAACCTCTATTGCATTTAATTCTTCATGGAAAAAAATTCTCAGCCACAACTAGAACACTGTCATTTACTTGATTTAAGTACTAAACATTTTAGTGGTAGAACACCCATTTAGTTCTAATTTTTGTCATGACACAGCAAAAATTGATATTATTTTCATGTGAATTTAAGCTCTGATTACCCCTTCTATATTAATAAAAATAAATAAAGGAGAAGTAAAATGACCAAACTTCTAGGAATATCTGTATATATAATCTGAGACAAGTCATCAAAATTGCAGTGAACGTCTTTTAAATCTCATATTTTGTTCATGTTGAAATGCTGGGATAGTTGGCTTTACAATTCTGTTCATCCACACATAAATCCATTTTTACAAATTTAAAGACATGCACAAACACATGGAGAGAGATGGACAGACAGAAAGACAGAGACAGAGAGAGATAAAGAGACAGAGACAGAGGAAGAAAGGCAGAAGGAAAGATAAAGATGGAAAAAAAGAACCACATGTTCACCAATGTATATTATTCAAAGTGTGAGTGTCCCAGTCTTCTTGTCTGTTACTCCAATAGAAGTCCATAGGAAGGAGCTTTGTCTTCCTCTGGGAGAAGTACCAGGAGCTACACTGGTACAGCTCCTTTGTATTTGGTTTCAGCACCTCAAGACACTATAGAAATTGCTCCAGGCTTGATATTTAAAAGCTTTTCCTTGTCTTCCAGGTTATTAA
Organism: Apodemus sylvaticus; assembly: GCF_947179515.1. Lineage (NCBI taxonomy): Eukaryota > Metazoa > Chordata > Mammalia > Rodentia > Muridae > Apodemus > Apodemus sylvaticus. The sequence goes on along the minus strand of NC_067473.1, from coordinate 69,672,878 downwards.
AAGTCTATTTTTGTTTTCTGCTCAGGTCTCCCTTGACTGCCTAGCACACCCTCTTTGAATACTTTTGTTCCTTTCCATTTACATCGAAATGGGCCTGCTTCATGTCCCAAATCCCTTATGGTCCCTCTGTGTGCAGTCAATTACATTGAAAAAGCTAATTTGTGCTACGTTTTTAATGGTCCATTTTACTGCTCTTCTGAGAAATCATATTTATCTACAATTCTAATCCCAAGTTAAATGGTCAGCCGGAGAAGGGCCTCAGTGCCAGTTAAGGATAAGACTAATAAAGGGTTTTTGCAGACTTTACCCTGGTACCTCTTTCCAATTGGCAGAGAGAAGAGGAATCACAAGGAAGGGACAAGTTACATGCTTTTTGGCTAATGGATCACCAACAATAGCAGTGATTTACAGAATTTGCATTACAGTGCCCTAATCTCACTATAAAAGTAATTATTGTATGCACTCACTGATAAGTGGATATTAACCTAGAAACTTGGAATACCCAAGAAATAATCCACATATTAAATGATGTCCAAAAAGAACGGAGGAGTGGCCCCTGGTTCTAGAAAGACCCAATGCAACAGTATAGGGGAATACCAGAACAGGGAAGTGGGAAGGAGTAGATGGAAGAACAGGGGGAGGGAAGAGGGCTTATGGGACTTGCAGGGAGTGGGGACCCACAAAAGGGGAAATCATTTGATATGTAAATAAAGAATACATCAAATACAAAAAAGTAATTATTGTTCTTCTCATATATTCTCTCCTCATACTCCAATTTCTTCTTCTTTTCTTTTGGAAATTTTATTTATTTTACTTTTTTACATTTCTTTTCTTTTTTTATTTGATATATTCTTTATTTCAAATGATTTCTCCTTTCCTGGTTACCCCTTCTCCAAAAGTCCAATAAGCCCTCTTCCCTTCCCACCCCAACCTTTCTCCCCACATTTCCCCTGTTCCCCAATTACCCCTCCCCACTTCCCTGTCCTAGTATTCCCCTACACTGCTGCACTGCGCCTTTCCGGGACCAGAGGCCTGTCCTTCCTTCTTCTTGGGCATCATTTGATATGTGAATTGTTTCTTGGGTATTCTGAGCTTCTGGGTTAATATTCGCTTATCAGTGAGTGCATACCATGTGTGTTCTTTTGTGATTGGGTCAACTCATTCAGTATGACACTCTCCAGTTCCACCCACTTGCCTAAGAATTTCATGAATTCATTGTTTTTAATAGCTGAGTAGTATTCCATTGTGTAAGTATACCACATTTTCTGTATCCATTCCTTTATTGAGGGACATCTGGTTCTTTCCAGCTTCTGGCTATTATAAATAGGGCTGCTATGAACATATTGGAGCATGTGTCCTTATTACATGCTGGGGAATCCTCTGGGTATATGCCCAGGAGTGGTATAGTGGGGTCCTCTGGTAGTATCATGCACAGTTTTCTGAGGACCCACCAGATTGATTTCCATAGTGGTTGTACCAGCTTGCAACCCCACCAGCAGTGGAGGAGTGTTCTTCTTTCTCCACATCCTTACCAGCACCTGCTGTTTCCTGAGTTTTTGATCTTAGCCATTCTGACTGGTGTGAGGTGAAATCTCAGGGTTGTTTTGATTTGCAATTCCCTGATGACTAAGGATGTTAAATATTTCTTTAAGTGCTTCTCAGCCTTTCAATATTCCTCAGGTGAAATTCTTTGTTTAACTCTGTACCCCATTTTTAATAGGGTTATTTGGCTCTCTGGAGTCTACCTTCTTGATTTCTTTGTATATCTTGGATATTAGCCCTCTGTCAGATGTAGGGTTGGTAAAGATCTTTTCCCAATTTGTTGGTTGCTGTTTTGTCCTTTAGACAGTGTCCTTTGCCTTACAGAAACTTTGTAATTTTATGAGGTCCCATTTGTCAATTCTTGATCTTAGAGCATAAGCTATTGGGGTTCTGTTAATGAAATTTTCCCCTGTGCCCATGTGCTCAAGGCTCTTTCCCAGTTTCTTTTATATTAGTCTCAAAGTGTCTGGTTTTATGTGGAGGTCCTTGATCATACACTTTCCTTTTGCTACCTCCTCATTGGTCCTCTTTGGCCAACCAACCTAATCTTCTCTCTCTCTCTCTCTCTCTCTCTCTCTCTCTCTCTCTCTCTCTCTCTCTCTCTCTCTCTCTCCCTCTCTGTCTTTCTCTCTGTCTGTCTCTCTCTCTCTCTTTCTCTCTTTCCTCTCCTCCCATGTGTGTGTGTGTGTGTGTGCATGTGTGTGTCTGTCTTATTCTCTGTCTCTCTCTGTCTCTCTCCTTCTGAAAAATCAGACAAAACCAAACCAACGACCAAAGAACTATAGTCAAAACCAAGTAAAACAAAATTAAAAACAAAAGAACAAAACAAAACACAAAGCAATAAAACAAAAGATATCAAAACAACACAAAAGCATACACAACAAAAACAGTCTTTGTTCTGTTTTGGCCAACTACTGCTCGGCAGGGGACTTGCACTGAAGTGTGGTTGATATATCCAATGTTACTCCATTGAAGAAAAGTGATTTTCTATTTCTAAGCAGGTATCACTTATAAGTAGTTTCTTGGTTGCGTTGGGATTTTGTGCCTAATTCCCCTTCTTAAGACTGGGCTTTTTTGTCTGATCTGAATATGTTCTGGTCTTTTGTATTCTGCCCTAGCCTCTATGAGTTTATATGGGCATCAGTACTGTTCTGTCTTGAGGCTTGTCTTTTATTTTATATATATATGTGTATATATATATATATATATATATATATATATATATATATATACACATATATATATATATATATATGTGTGTGTGTGTGTGTGTGTGTGTGTGTGTGTGTGTGTGTGTGTGTGTGCACGTGCGCGCATTTGTGTATGGTTAAATGTAGAAGCATACAATGCTTTGTGTTCATAGCATGGCCCAAGTGTTGAGGTCATAGGACAAACTCCTGTGTTGCTCCTTGTTTTCTACCATGTCTAAATATTGTTTCTAGGCCCTATTCACCAGGATCACTGTGATGTGAGCTTCTAGGGATCCTACTATGCATCTCTCTATAGAAAAACTGTGATTACATACATTTAAATCCACCTGGCTTTTTATATGGTTTCTGTATATTTGAAATCAGGTTCTGATAACTTACACTGCAAATACATTACCTACTTAGCCATCACATTGACCTTAATTGTTGTCCTTATTCTAATACAACAACAATATTCAACATATGTCTGAACCATAATCCATTGAAGTAAATAGATGAATATAAGAATGTTGAGGTTTTGTCCTTTGCTGTTATTACAATGCTAAGTGTAGGCCCCCAAGATCTGGAGTCTGCATACAGCTTCTGGGAGCCTGCCCCCAGTTAATTCTGATTAACCTGATAGCTGTGGAGAAGAGAAATATGTAGGATTTAGTTTTCTGAGGCTTGGGACCATTAGGGAAAGAAGGTGGAAGAGGAAGAGGAGGAGGATATGTCATGGAAGGCTAAGAGTATACAGGAGAGAGAAAAGAGCTGTCGTGTGGTAGAGAAGCAAGGAGAGTACGCTGGGCTCTGGGCCAAGATAACATGGCCCAGAAGGGTAGTTAATCGGAATTAAGAGCAGCTATGATGGTATATACAAATTAGTAGGTAGTAACTTTGAGTTACCAGTGGGAGGTAGCTTCTAACAGCAAGGAGGGTAGGCAGTTGCCCAGTTATTGTACTGCTTAAGGCATATTAAAACATAAAAGCTGTGAGTGTATCTTTTATACAGAAACATAAATGGTCAGAGAAGAGCCCATGGAAATGTAAACCCAAGAGGAACATGTGAACTGTCACTATGTCAGTTGTGTATTGTCACATGTACAGTACACAAAAGTATTTTTGCCTTTATTTTTCAGTTCTGAGGATAGACCCTAGGATACTGTTTCCTAGGCAAGTGCGCTGACCACTTGCTATAGGGATATTCTAAATCCAATCACTAGTCTACTTATGAATTTGAAACCATTTTTAAAATTATTGAGCAGAATTCCATAATTTGATGATGGTATCTCTGTTTCGTGTTTCTTTCTTAAACTGATTCTTCTCCGCAAGTTGCAGTAAGAAAGAAAAGAACATTCATTACACAAACTATGCTGATGGTAAGAAGTTAAAAGTAACAGAAACTGTAAGGTATAGTTGCTATCCAGTTATATATGAAGTTCATGCACTAATAAATGTGAACAGTATTAGCTTAAAATTTTCTTGGTCATAGTAATGTATGAGCCCTGATAGTTGGTGAATACTTGTCCGTGTTCATGCAACTTCATGATGTATTTTATCTCTCACTCTTGGTATTTATCTTTTTCACAGTTTTCTTCGGTTTTGATTACGGAAAGCTGTCGGTCTTCATGCATTCTGGGAACATCTGTTGCTTAATTTTTCTTCCTGTCTTGATTAGAAGGCTTACTTTACAAGCTGTTTAAGGATAGAGAGGAAGCGTCCATTACCTACATACAGATATGACAGAAGGGGAATGAAATAATATGATTTTTTTAAAAAAAATATTATTTTATATCACATTAGCAATGTTGTTGACAAAAAATGGGTATAATCCAATGAAGCCAAGTTTAGATAACAGAAGAAGACATAATTTTACTATTCCTGTTCAAAAGTTCTGTGAACTTAAGATTTTCAATAGAATGGATATGAAAAGATATATGAAATGTGTTGGGTTTTTGGAAGTTTCAAATAGGTAGATTTTAAAATTATTTCCTCTATTAGTCTACTTAGCACAGAAGATGATGGCATTAGCTTTTAAATATATACTAAATACATTATCATGACTTTTAATAAAAAGGCAGCTGTATATTATAGTTATAAATATCTTATTAAATCTGTACATCAAAAAATGTAGAACCAAGCTCAGTTCTTTTGTTATTTCTGAATATAGCTTCTCTACCTTGGGAGTTTGACATCTTGCTAGTTATGTAGTTTATTTGCAGAATATGAATGGATGGCTACTGGACTATGGTCGCTCTAAGGAATGGTATTTTTGATGATCACACAAATGCTAGAGATTTCTGCTTTTCTGCCTTTTTTCTGCCCATGAGTAAGCACAGCTGTGGTTATTAAAATGTTGAGGGTAAATCTCTGATATTAGCCCTGCCGATCCTAGGAATTAAGCAATGCTTGCTTTGCACAAAAACAGCTGCTCTGAAATCACAACATAAGAATTTTCTTTTCAGATTTCATATCAGAGACAAGGAGACCAGAAAAAATTAATAATACTTTTGTCATTGTCCATTAGAAAACAAAAGAGATGTTTTCTATTACATTATGATTTTCTAGAAACCATATATAGTCCCAAATTATATTTATAATACAGTGCAGCTATGGTCTAGACTCAGACACAAGTTTTCATTACTTCCCTGAGATAGGATCATGTGGATAGTTTGGATATGAAATTCTTAGGAAACTACATAATCAGAACAACAACTAGAGACTAGTTTCCTTAAAGGGATGTTAATGAATATCATTATGTTTGGGTTTTCACCTCAATATGGTATTAATCAAGAATAACTCTCACTGACAAGGAACAGACTATAATTATACATGGAAAACTTTGGTTATTACCTCTCAAATAAAAGTTGAACAAAATAGCACATAATGTTAACTGGGAGATCTTATTGGTTAAGATACAGAAGGCAGCAAGGGCAGGACAGATTTATTTTTCCAGATTATATTATGGGCATTACCTATGACACATGCATTAGAGGTCCCTATGGATGAAAAGAGCATAGTCCAGTGCTGGAATGGAAGAAGCTAAATGTCACAAGGTAGTTAATAATTGGTGTGAGCATGTGTGTGTCTGCATGTTGTAATAAAAAACATAGATATATAGAGAAAAATAAAAAATAATCTACAAGCCAGACGGTGGTGCCACATGCCTGTAATCCCAGTACTCTGGGAGGCAGAGGCAGGTGAATTTCTGAGTTCGAGGCCAGTCTACAAGAGTGAGTTCCAGGACAGCCGGGGCTCTACAGAGAAACCCTGTCTCAAAAAAAAAATCCAGAAAAAAAATAATCTACAGATATTTCAGAAATATAATATGTTTAAATAACAAAATTATAAATACAAGATAAATTATAAAGCAATAAAATTAGAAATGCCTAAGTAAAGAATTTAGTAGATGTGAAATATTGTGAATAATTATAGAAACATATTTCTTTCCTCCTTTTAGAGATTAAGAACAAGATTTAATATCTAAAATTCTTTGTGGCTTCTCTGTGTAGTAAGTGAAGGACATATCTGATTTTAATTGTTCCTAGAATTTTACAGTGGCAAGGGAGAGCAATTTTGTTAATAAAAAATAAAAATATAAGGTTAAAAAAGTAAAAGTAAGGAAAACTGAAATTCCTCAATCTGAAATAAACCAGGTTTAATGGATTCCCAAAATCTATGAGTATGTACAAAAAGAGTTTGTGTGTGTGTGTGTGTGTGTGTGTGTGTGTGTGAGTATGTGTGTATATACAGAGAGAGAGAAGAGAGACAGACATACAGAGACAGAGACAGAGTAACAGAGAGATGTGAAATTGAAGTAAAAGTTTGGCGAACTGATAACTTGAAAGTATTAAAATCAAGTTGAAGTAGAGTGCAAACATAAATTATGGTGTTCATATCAGGGAGAAGCCTTCCTTTGAACTAAGAGGAACATTACATCATAGAGAGGGTAGATTATGTGGAAATTGAAGTGATTTAAATGTTAAAAAAAACATTGTGCAATCTGAAAGAATAAAAAGAAAAATTGAGAAAATTAAAGGATTTTTTAAAACATAAAAGTAATTTAATGCTAGATTTCAGAAATGTATCAACAACAATAAAAAGAAGTACAGAGGGTTTAAAAATACAATTATTAATTTTGATAAAATTAATACACATTTATTAAGTACTTTATGGAGTTAGATAAAATATATCTAAGAATTTTTGAAAAATAAAATATATACAGTTTATTAAAAAGTGGGTAGTACTCCATTGTGTAAATGTACCACTTTCTCTGTATCCATTCTTCTGTTGAAGGACATCTGGGTTGTTTCCAAAGGACTGAAGGAACTAAAGAGGATCGTAACCCAATAGGAAGAACAAATGGTGGTTTACAAACTGGGCCACCCAGAGCTCCCAGGGACTAAATTACCAACCAAAGAGTAAATATGGAGGGATCCATGGCTACAATTACATGACTGTCTTACCTGCGATCAATGGGAGGGGAGGCCCGTGATCCTGTGGAGGCTTGATGCCCCAGCGTAGGGGCATGGTAGAGTGGTGAAGCAGGAGTGGGTGAGTGGGTGCAAGAGCACCTTCATAGAGCCAAAGGGGAGGAGGAATGGGATGAGGGCTCTGTGAGGGGAAGGGGGAAGGGAGATATCATTGGAAATGACATAAATGAATAAAATTATTTTTAAAAAGTGAGTAATATATCGGACCATAAATGAAGCATTTAAAAGTTACTATATTGTTAATTGATAATTAATACAAAACTGTACACTTCTGAGCAAAATTAAACTTAGACAAAAGGTAATGAGAAGCACATCGCTCTGTAAATACACATTCTATTTTCATGTTGTTTTTCTCACCTGTAATTAATTGTTTCAGAGAACACAAGAAACAATCCTGAGAAATAAGTACAAATGTGAATTCAAAGATCACAAAATACTTCACATCAAAGCTATGAGACAAAGATATTGCAAGAAAATTACAGCATTGAATATTTAAAGTAGAAAAGAGGAAAGGCTGAAAATCAATGTTACCAAGATAGGATAGGTTAAAAAACAGAAAAAATGGTGTTAATAAAAGCAGAAACCAGTTATGCAAGCAAAGAAAAGACAAATGGATTCTCTGCCTACCTGAAATTGATTATTATAAAACATGTACTAATCAAATTAAAACTAAAATTAATACACTTTGGTTCCTATGGTTCTGTAAATAATTTTCAAATGCACTCTAATTACATATCCTGACCACAGGTAACTGTAGCTCCAACCCTTCTTAAAGACACTCTTTTTTTGTAGCAATTGAAGACTACTACAGAGATCCACAACTGAGTAAAATGCAGAAAATTGGGGATCATGGAGTACCCAGCTGCAGTCAATGATATGTCTTCAATGAAAATCCTATACCAAAATCCCGAGGATCATTATAGAAGAGAGAATGAAAGGATTCTTCCAAAGGGGTGCTAAAATCTGTAAATAATGTAAGTGATGGGCTGGTCACTTTAATAGTGTGCTCCCTTTATGCAGATCAGTTCTTCTCTAATGTCTCTTCCTGATTTTGTTTCTTTGTTCATAACTTAATACATACAAGTATAATACCAATTCACACACCTGCTAATTGTAATTCTTCAAATCAGTAACTGTGTATTACATTTTTGTTAAGTGTCTAGAAAGAAAAAAAGAACTGAATGAAAGCTGAATTTTCAACCAAACTTTTAGTAATTTCATGCAGCATTTCATGTTTGGAAAAAATATTTGTAAAGGTGTTTATCTTTAGTTTGTACAAAAAACACGGGGATTTTTAATATAATTTTTTGATGTTCAAATTACTACTAAACCCCTATTCTTTTCTGTAAGTCTGAATCTATAGTACCTCATTCAGAATCACATTTTATTTTACCTTTCTAATCTTGAATAAAAATTACTTCTAAACATGATCGTGGAAGACAAAAGACTATGCTTACTCAAAAAAAAAATTCACAGGGAAATAGTGTTGGGTCAACTAATTATTTATTTTCACATATTTCAATGAGAAATCTCCAGGTTAGTCATTAAGTTTTTCACAAATTCAACTTTCAATGTTCTTTCTAAGTATATCCAGTACCAAGTTTTCTATGAAGTGTAAAGAAAGGGGCTTGTGGTTCCCATGTCTCTAATCTTTTACCTCCATGGATATTTTATAAGATGCTGTTTTACCTTTTTCTCCAATGTTTCTCTACTTTATTAAAAATGCTTCTCATCCTGATTTATTTATTCATTGTACATCATGATCTTAGCAACCCTCTCTCCCCCAGATGCCCTCACATGGGCCCCCATTGATCCCCCTCCCCATCCTTTGAGAATGGAGAGAAGGTACCCCTGGGCAAAAACCTACCTTGGCATGTCAAATCACAGGACTAGATACATCCTCTCTCACTGAGGCCAGACAAGGCAGCACTATTGAAGGAGCATGATCAATAGGTAGGCAGCAGAGTCAGTGACAGTCCCTACTCCAGTTATTGGGACTTTCATGGGGGAACCTCATGAATATCATACTGCACATTGGCTACATATATGGAAGGGTAGATCCAGGCCTCATATGTTCTTTGGTTAGGGGTTTAGCCTCTGGAAACCCAAGAGCCAATGTTAGTTGACTCTTTTCATCTTCTCTTGAGTCTATAGAACATCCAGGTTCTACAATCCTTCCTCCAACTAGCTCCCTTGTTCTGGTCTTTTTTTTCATGGACCTTAAGTATTTTCTTGTTTCAAGATATTACTGTACACATGTGTATATATGAAAGTTACACTGATTCAACAACCTTATGGATTATTTGAAGTTGGAAATTGCCATTATTAGAATATTAGTGTAGAGTCTTCTTAGCATTATATTATATATAACTTATATTATTAAAATATGAAATAGTTTAAAAATTCTAAGGAGTTTACATGATTTCAATTTTCATTAATTTTCATTAATAATAGAACAATTGTATTGCATACAAATATAACTTCCTCTCACTTGAAGGTAATATGTCTTTTGAATAGCATGTAAGAAGAAAATGAGTCTCTAGTAGAGAGTATCTAATTTTATATTAAACATAGCTCTTTCTTAAAGTAGCATGATATTCTTTAGTATTTAAGAAGACAGAAAAAACACTAAAGGTAATGCAAATAGTATAGGTTCACAGCATCATAAACTTGCTCCAGTGAACAGCTGAATGATTGCATACTGGGAAGCTTGATTGCAGAAAAGAGACACAACATGCCCATTGATTGCAATGTTAAAAGATTATTAATAGAAGACCCAGGTAGGTGATTGCTAAACTTCTGACCCATGGAAACTATACAATAATGGTCTTTATTAACTGATAAAATTTCAATAAAGCAAAGAATGTAAAGACTAATAACTTACATGAACCTACAACCAAGCTAAAAATATTAAAAGAATTTACAGATCTGCAGGGAAGAGGGACAAATCAAATGATAGAGAAGAAGAATTTTAATATGCTTCTCTTGGTAATTGGTAAATTAGGCAGAGAAAATCAGTAAGAGTACAAAAGACCTTAATCATGCAATTAACCAATTTGATCTCGTGGATAAGTGCACATTACAATCAAGAACAGAGAATTCACCTCAAGCATGAACAAACACTTATAAAAATTGACCACATACTGTGGTATGAAGCAAAACTTATCATGTTTCAAAATTTATTGTCATGTAGAAAGTATTCTTTCTGTACACAATAAGTCAAATTAGTGATCAATTACCATGGTTATAAAGATGACTAGAGGATGACAGCTTCTTGGGAGAGGGGCTAGGATACAATGTCTTGTAGGTTTATAGTGCAAGAATTTCATTGAAACAATAGTTATGAAATATTTGAATATACTGGAGTTAATTTTTTAAAAAAAAGACTTCACAGAACTACATTCCTCTATACCTGAAAATCAGGAGCAATAACAAAAGTACATCTTGTATGACAGTAAGATACAAGTCTGTATTAGCATGAACGGTATATAGCTGGAGAGTGAGTGAGAGATCTCAGGACACAACATCAGGTAAGTGTTGTAAAGTACTTGAGTTTTGTCCTACGTTGAGAGAAACTGGAGAGACATTGAAAAGGGAGGGGAGAATGCTAACTAAAATTTTAGTTAAGTAATTTAACTCATGCTTTAATAATCTACACATTTTGACTCTCCCACAATGAAGGCATTAGAAGGCAACAGAAGGCATCCTTAGAAAAGTATGTTAATGTGCTATAAAATGATGTAAAGAAAGATGCCTCTCTCACTTTATCCCTCTCTGCCTGTGGCAGGCTGGTAAGCTAACCTGAATGACAAAACTGTCCATGCCCCTCACTGGTTTGCAGCCCTATGGATCATGCACCCTGCACCTTAATTGGGAAGCACAGAAGATCTGGCACTAATGACAAAGGGGCCAGTGAACCAGCCTGGGAACATGAAAACAGGAGAGTTGATTCTGCCCATTGCTGGCTGCTATACTGAGTGAGTTAGTGGGGGCAGTGCTGTAGAACTCGACTTGATGGTGCACGCACAGGTAAACTGACAGGAAGATCAATGTAGCTACATCCCAGTCACAGATCTAAGACTTTGAGTTGGCTTTCCCTAGAATCTACCCCATATGACCTGCTGGAGCACATGAAAGAACTGCTTCTGGAGATCCAAAGTCTCCCTGGCATAGATCATAGCAAGAAGATATCTGAATGGAGTCCCATGAAAATTTGCAGAAGAAAAACTGTATTGAAAAAGAAAAGGTATAATATATGACATGCTACAATTCTACAACTTTGAAAATCAGTTGGGGTTTTTTCAAATTTATTTTATTTCATTTTATATTTTAGGGGAGGTTACAAAGGTAGAGACAGATATAAAGGGAAGGGAAGACAAGTGGGTTTGGGGGCACATGATGTGAAAATCACCAAGAATAAAAACAAAGTTTTGTTTTGTTTTGTTTTTTAAGAAAGAATGGTTTAGATTTTTGTTCCTGTGACTGTGTAACCGATTGGTAGGCAGGGATCAGCAGAGTAGAGGATCCCTTGGGACACACTTTACCAGGACTCTACCTGTACCAAGGAACTCAGCAGCACCCCAGCAATTTGTGCCAGAGGAAAGCAAGTCACCCAGGGTTGCTAAGATAGGCCCGCAGGCATGCAGGAGGGGCAAGCACCAGCTAGTGACAGCAGGACCAACTAACACCAGAGATAATGAGATGGCAAAAGGCAAACTTTGGAACATTGCTAACAGTAATCAAGGCAGTATGGCACCATCTGAACCCAATTCTCCCCAAACAGCAAGTCCTGGATACCCTAACACACCAGGAAAGAAAGAATTGGATCTAAAATCACAGGTGATGATGATGGAGGGATTCAAGAAGGACATAAATAACTTCCTTAAAGAAATACAGGAGAACACAAGTAAACAGGGAGAAGCCCTTGAAGAACTAAGGGAAAATACAACAAAATGGGTGAGGGAATTGAACAAGGCCATCAGGATCTAAAGAAGGAGGTAGAAACAATAATGAAATCACAAAGGGAAACAATTTTGAGACATAGAAAACCTAGGAAAAAAGTCAGGAGTCATGGATCCAAGCATCAACAACAGAATACAAGAGATAGAAGAGAGAATCTCAGATGTAGAAGATACCATAGAAAGCATTGACACAAAAGTCAAAGAAAATGAAAAATGCAAAAGGTCCTGACCCAAAACATTCAGGAAATCCAGGAAAAAATGAGACGACCAAACCTAAGGATTGTAGGTATAAAAGAGAGTGAAGATTTCCAACTTAAACATTCTGTAAATGTCTTCAACAAAATTATAGAAGAAAACTTCCCAAACCTAAAGAAAGAGACGCCCATGAACAAACAAGAAGCCTACAGAACTCCAAATAGATTTGACCAGAAAAGAAATTTCTCCTTTCATATAATAATTAAAACACCAAATGCCCTAAACAAAGAAAGAATATTAAAAGCAGTAAGGGAAAAATGTCAAGTAACATATAAAGGTAGACCTATCAGAATTTACACTGGACTTCTCACCAGAGTCTATGAAAACAAGAAGGGCCTAAGCTGATTTCATGCAGACCCTAAAAGAACACAAATGCCAACCCAGACTGCTATATCCAGCAAATATCTCAATTACTATAGATGGAGAAACCAAAGTATGGTTTCTCCATACCTTGACAAAAACAAATTTACACATTATCTTTTCACAAATCAGCCCTTCAAAGGATAATGAATGGAAATCACCAACAAAAGGAGGGAAACTACACACTAGAAAAAAAGCAAGAAATTAATCTTCTTTCAACAAACCCAAAAGAAGATAACCACACAAATATAAAAATTACATCAAAAAAGCAGGAAGTAACAATCACTATTCCTTAATTTCTCTTAACATCAATGGACTCAATTCCCCAATAAAAAGCATAGACTAACAGACTGGATTAGTAAACAAGACCCAACATATTGCTGCATACAGGAAATACATCTCAGTGTCAAAGACAAACATTACCTCAGAGTAAAAGACTGGAAAACAATTTTCCAAGCCAATGGTCCCAGGAAACAAGCTGGAGTACCCATTCTAATAGCCAATAAAATAGACTTTCTACCAAAAGTCATCAAAAAAGAAGGACACTTTATACTCATCAAAGGAAAAATCTACCAGGAAAAACTCTCAATTTTGAACATCTATACCCTAAATACAAGCACACTCTCATTCGTAAAGGAAACTTTAATAAATGTTAAAGCACACATAACACCCCACACAATAATTGTGGAGGACTTCAACACCCCCACTCTCCTCAATGGACAGATCAGGGAAACACAACCTAACCAGAGACACACTGAAACTAACAGAAGTTTTGAACCAAATTGATTTAATAGATATCTATAAAGCACTTCATCCTAAATCAAAAGACTATACCTTCTCCTCAGCTCCACATGGCACCTTCTCCAAAACTGACCATATAATTGGCCACAAAATACACATCAACAGATATAAGAAGATCAAACTAATTACATTCCTCCTATCAGATCACTATGGAGTAAAGGTGTTCTGAAATTACAACAAAAACAATAGAAAGCCCACATACACATGGAAGCTGAACAATGCTCTACTCAATGATAACTTGGTCAAGAAAGAAATAAGGAAAGAAATCAAAACCTTTTTAGAATTTAATGAAAATGAAGGCCCAACATACCCAAATTTATGGGACAAAATGAAAGCAGTGCAAAGAGGAAAACTCATAGCTCTAAGTGCCTACAAAAAGAAGCTGGAGAGAGCATACACTAGCAGCTTAACATTACACCTGAAAGCTTTAGAACAGAAATAAGCTAATATACCCAAGAGCAGTAAAAGGCAGGAAATCATCAAACTCGGGACTGAAATCAACCAAGTTGAAACAAAAAGAACTATACAAAGAATCAACAAAACAAGGAGCCTGTTCTTTGTGAACATCAATTGGATAGATAACCAGATAGATAGCCAGGCTAACCAGAGGACAGAGAGCAATATTCAAGTTAACAAATTCAGAAATGAAAAGAGAGAGATAACAACAGAAACTGAGGAAATTCAAAAAATTATCATATCCTAGTACAAAAGCCTACACTCAACACCACTGGAAAATCTGAATGAAATGGGCAATTTCCTAGACAGATACTAACTACCAAAATTTAATCAGGATCAGATAGACCATCTAAACTGTCCCATAACCCCTAAAGAAATAGAAGTGGTAATTGATAGTCTCCCAACCAAAAAAAGCACAGCACCTGATGGTTTTGGTTTGTAATTTTATCAGACCTTCAAAGGAGACCTAATACCATTACTCTTCAAACTATTCCACAAAATAGAAACAGAAGGAACATTACCCAACCTATTCTATGAAGCCACAATTTCACTAATACCAAAACCACACAATCATCCAACAAAAAAGAGAACCTTAGACCAATTTCCCTTATTAATATCGATGCAAAAAATACTCAATAAAATTCTTGCCAACTGAATCCAAGAACACAACAAAATGACCATTCACCATGATCAAGTAGGTTTCATCCCAGGGATGCAGGTGTGGTTCAATATATGGAAATTCTTCAATGTAATCCTCTAGATAAAGTCAAAGAAAAAAACCACATGGTCATTTCATTAGATGCTGAAAAAACATTTGACAAAATTAAGTATCCTTTCATGTTTAAGGTCTTGGAAAGAACAGGAATTCAAGGCCCACACCTAAACATAATAAAAGCAATACACAGAAAACCAGTAGCCAACATTTAACTAAGTGGAGAGAAACTTGAAGCAATCCAACTAAAATCAGGGACTAGTCAAGGCTGCCCTCTCTCTCCATATTTATTCAATATAGTACTTGAAGTTCTAGCTAAAGCAATTGGACAACATAAGGAGGTCAAAGGGAAACAAATTGGAAAGGAAGAAGTCAAATTATCACTATTTGGAGATGATATGATAGGATACTTAAGCAACCCAAAAAACTCCACCAGAGAGGTCCTACTGCTGATAAACAACTTCAGCAAAGTGGCTGGTTATAAAATTAACTCAAGCAAATCAGTAGCCTTCCTATATTCAAAGGATAAGCAGGCTGAGAAAGAAAGGGTGTGAACACCCTTCAAAATAGCCACAAACAATATAAAGTATCTTGGTGTGACTCTAACCAAACAAGTGAAAGATCTGTATGAGAGGAACTTCAAGTCTTTGAAAAAAGAAAATGAAGAAGACGTCAGAAGATGGAAAAACCTTCCATGCTCTGGGATTGGCAGGATTAATATAGTAAAAATGACCATCTTGCCAAAAGCAATATACAGATTCAATGCAATTCCCCATCAAAATCCCAACTCAATTCTTCATAGAGTTAGAAAGAGCAATTCTCAAATTCATCTGGAATAACAAAAAACCTAGGATAGCTAAACTATTCTCAACAATAAAAGAACTTCTGGGGGAATCAGTATCACTGATCTCAAGCAGTACTACAGAACAATTTTGTTAAAAACTATATTGATACCGTAACAGGCAAGTAGATCAATGGAATAGAATTGAGGACTCAGAAATGAACCCACACACCTAGGTCACTTGATCTTTGACAAAGGAGCTACAACCATCCAGTAGAAAAAAGAAAGCCTTTTCAACAAATGGTGCTTGTTCAACTGGAGGTCAGCATGCAGAAGAATGCAAATGACCCATTCTTATCTCCTTGTACTAAGCTCAAGTTCAAGTGGATCAAGGACCTCCACATAAAACCAGACACACTGAAACTAATAGAAAAGAAATTGGGGAAGACCCTTGAGGACATGGGCACAGGGGGAAATTTCCTCAACAAAACACCAATAGCTTGTGCTCTAAGATCAGGAATCGACAAATGGGACCTCATAAAATTACTGAGTTTCTGTAAGGCAATGGACATTGTCAAAAGAAAAAAATGGCAACAAATTGGGAAAAGATCTTTACCAACCCTACATCCGACAGAGGGTTCATATCCAAGATATACTCAAGAAGGCAGACTGCAGAGAGCCAAATAACCATATTAAAAATGGGATACAGAGCTAAACAAAGAATTTTCACCTGAGGAATATGGAATGGCAGAGAAGCACCTAAAGAAGTGTTCAACATCCTTAGTCATCAGGGAAAGGCAAATCAAAACAACTCTGAGATTTCACCTCACACAAGTCAGAATAGCTAATATAGCAAAAATGGCAAAAAATCAAGAGAAACCAGGTGCTGGTGAAGATGTAGAGAAAGAGGAACACTCCTCGACTTCTAGTGGGGTTGCAAGTTGGAACAACCACTCTGGAATTCAGTCTGGCGGTTCCTCAGAAAACTGGGCAAGATACTACTGGAGGACCCTGTTATACCACTCCTGGGCATATACCAAGAGGATTCTCCAGCATGTAATAAGGACACATGCTCCTTTATGCTCATAGCAGCCCTATTTATAATAGCCAGAAGCTGGAAAGAGCCCAGCTATCCCTCAGTGGAGGAATGGATACAGAAAATGTGATATATTTACACAATGGAATACTACTCAGCAATTAAAAACAATGAATTCATGAAATTTTTAGGCAAATGGTTCGAACTGGAAAATATCATCCTAAGGGAGGTAACCCAATCACAAAACAATACACATGTAATGCAGTCACTGATAAGTGGAATCAGCCTAGAAGCTCTGAATACTCAAGACACAATTAACATATCAAATGATTCCCAAGATGAAGGAAGGAGAGGCCCCTGGTCCTGGAAAGGCTCAGTGCAGCAGTGTAGGGGAGTACCAGTAAAGGGACGCAGGAAGGGGTAGATTGGGGAACAGAGGGAGGGAAGAGGGCTTATGGTACTTTCTGTGAGGGGGGATCCAGGAAAGGGGAAATCATTCAACATGTAAATAAAGAATATATCGAATTAATTTTTCCTAAAAAAAAAGAAAGAATAGTTTAAGAGACTGAGGAAATTGCAAGTGATAAAGAACTATATTCTATTGTCTTTCGTCTAGGATGGTACTCTAAATGGTACCAAAAGACAAACGTAAGGCCCAAGCCAAACACAAATCTATTGGCCTACAATGGTGTATTGCCTGCAAGATATGTGAGGGCAAAGGTACCACAAATCTTGTGAAAATAACCAACCAAAAACTGATTTGACTTAAGTTCCACTTCATGAACCCCTACATGATACTGTTTGAGTGATGAAGAACAAAAGCCTGAGACCAAATAGCCAAAGAACTAGGCCAAGCCCAAATAATATGGGTCTAAACAAGAAAAACTACAACCAGCACAACAATGAAAATAACGTGATGAAATGACTCTTAATTTTATTGTGATATATACTAAGAGATCAGCCATCATCAGAGAAGCTCCTTCCTGTAGCAGATGGGAAGAAATAAAAGGACCCACAGGCAGTCATTATACAGAGAGTGAGACAGGTTTTCATCATCCCTACATAAGATGTCTCCATTAAATCCCTCCCCTAAGATCACAGAGAATCCCACAGAAAAGGAGGCAGAAAGAGTATAAACGCCAGAGCAGGTGGAGAATACCAAAAACTACAGGCCCTCTAAATTAGCATGATTTACACACACATGCTCACACAAGCTCACGGAGAGTGAAACAGCATGCACAGGGCATGCCCTGGTCTGCATCAGGGGCTCTGGATACATATTATAACTTCTAGCTTAAGTGTTTTATGTGATTCCGAGTGTAACCAAATGGGTCTCTGATTATCTGTGCCTTTGTTTGGGCTCTTTTCCTTCTGTTGACTTATCCTGTGAAATAATGTTAATGTGATAACCTTTTTTTTAATCTTATGAGTGAATGAATAAATGAATGAATGAAAACCTAGTCACTAGAGTAAAGTTTAACAACTAAAAAAACAAATGTCACTTAATACATAGTGGGAGAAAGAAAATCAGTTTTTTGCAATGTAGGGACACTCAGTCTGTTAAACATTTCAGGGCAGGCTTCATATTCAGGAATAGTTTACCAACATACACTGGACTCCAGTATTATTTTGTGTAGGCATGTGTGTTGTTGTTGTGTGTGTGTGTGTGTGTGTGTGTGTGTGTGTTCTTATTTGGTTTATTTTTGTGTGCTGTTTTATATTGTTTTTTAGATTTGGGGAGGTTTTATTGTTGTATTGGTTCTTGTTTGTTTGTTTGCTTGTTTTTCTTCTTAGAACTTAAAGTTGGATGGATAGAGACAGGGAGATAATCTGGAAGGATATGGGATAGGGGAGAAGAATATCATGAAAATATATTTAAATTTAAAATTTGTTTTAAATACATTGGCTGTGAGCTTACTTTTAATGACAGAGCCATTTCTCTAGCCCTAAAATTGTTTTAAACAGTAAAAGCAATAAGATAAATGAAATAAAAGTAATAAAATATCCAGTCCTGAGGCCTCTGGCAGGAGCCCTTAGATCTCCCCGCTTCCGGATCCAGATCAGCCTGGTTGGCAACACCACATCTCCAGGTCCTGCAAGAGGCAAGAGGTGCTTCCGGGCGGCCAGCAGGGAGAAGTAGATGTGCTTCAGTGAATCCAGCAAGCCCCAGCAGGAGCCTTCAGGTGCCTGCTTTGAGATCTGAACAGCCTAGGCCACAGCACTACATCTCCAGGAAGTGCGGGAGACCTGGTGTGCACCCAGAGGCAGTCTGGGAGCTCACAGCACAGCTTGCTCCTGTGGCAAGGAGCTTAGGTTACAGTACTGAGGCCTCTGGCAGGAGCCCTCAGATCTCCCTGCTTCTGGATCCAGATCAGCCTGGGAAGCAACACCATATCTCCAGGTCATGCAAGAGGCAAGAAGGGCTTCCGGGCAGCCAGCGGGGGAGAAGTCAATATGCTCCTGTGAATCCAGCAGGCCCCAGCAGGAGCCTACAGGTGTCTGATTTGGGATCTGAACAGCCTGGGCAACAACACCCTGTCTCCAGGCAGTGCAGAAGGTAAGCTGTGCACCAGAGGCCACCTGGGAAGGGGCAGCTTGCACTGGTGAGTCCAGCATTGACAAGACCAACTAACACCAGTGAGATCTAGATGGCAAAAGGCAAACGCAGGAACATCACTAACAGAAATCAAGGCAATATGGCAACGTCTGAACCCAATTCTCCTTTACCAGCATGTCCTAGATACCCCATCACACCAGTAAAACAAGATTTGGATTTAAAATCACTGGTCATGATGCTGGTACAGGAACACATGAAGGACATACTTAAAGAAATTCAGGAGAAAATGGATCAAAAGTTAGAAGCCCTTGCAAGGGAAACACAAAAATCATTGAAAGAAATCCAGGAGAATGCAAAAGCCAATAATGAGGAAACACAAAAAAACACTTAAGGAAATACAGGAGAATTTGGTCAACAGGCTGAGGTCATGAAAGAGGAAACACAAAAATCTCTTAAAGAATTACAGGAAAGCACAAACAAGCAAGTGAAGGAGCTAAGCAAAACCATCAAGGATCTAAAATCAGAAGTAGAAACAACTAAGAAAACTCAAAGGGAGACAACTTTGGAGATAGAAAGCCTTGGGAAGAAATCAGTGGACATAGATGCAAATATCAACAACAGAATACAAGAGATAGAAGAAAGAATCTCAGATGCTGAAGATACCATAGAAACCATGGACTCAACAGTTAAAGAAAATGCAAAATGCAAAAATCTAGTAACCCAAAATATCCAGCAAATCCAGGACACAATGAGAAGACCAAACCTAAGGATTATAGGCATAGATGAGAGTGAAGATTTACAATTTAAAGAACCAGCAAATATCTTCAATAAAATTATGGAAGAAAACTTCCCTAACCTAAAGAGAGAGATACCCATGAACATACAAGAAGCCTACAGAACTCCAAACAGACTGTACCAGAACAGAAATACTTCCCGTCACATAATAATCAAAACACCAAATGTACTAAACAAAGAAAGAATATTAAAGGCAGTAAGAGAAAAAGGCCAAGTAACATATAAAGGAAGAACTATCAGAATCACAGCAGACTTTTCACATGAGACTATGAAGGCTAGAAGATCCTGGGCAGATCTCATGCAGACTCTAAGAGAACACAAATGCCTGCCAAAACTACTATATCCAGCAAAACTCTCAATCACCATAGATGGAGAAACTAAGATATTCCATAACAAAACCAACCCTAACCCTAACCCTAACCTTATACCAGTCAGAATGGCTAAGATTAAAAATTCAGGAGACAGCAGGTGTTGGAGAGGGTGTGGAGAAAGAGGAACACTCCTCCACTGCTGGTGGGGTTGCAAATTGGTACAACCACTCTGGAAATCAGTCTGGTGGTTCCTCCGAAAACTGGGCACCTCACTTCCAGAAGATCCTGCTATACCACTCCTGGGCATATACCCAGAGGATTCCCCACCATGTAATAAGGATACATGCTCTACTATGTTCATAGCAGCCCTATTTATAATTGCCAGTTGCTGGAAAGAACCCAGGTATCCCTCAACAGAAGAGTGGATGCAAAAAATGTGGTATATCTACACAATGGAGTACTATTCAGCCATTAGAAACAATGAATTCATGAAATTCTTAGGCATATGGATGGAGCTAGAGAACATCATACTAAGTGAGGTAACCCAGACCCAAAAGGTGAATCATGGTATGCACTCACTAATAAGTGGATAGTAACCTAGAAAACTGGAATACCCAATACATAATCCACACATCAAATGAGGTACAAGAAGAAAGGAGGAGTGGCCCCTTGTTCTGGAAAGACTCAGTGAAGCAGTATTCGGCAAAACCAGAATGGGGAATGGGGAAGGGGTGGGTGGGAGGACAGGGGGAGAGAAGGGGACTTACGGGATTTTCGGGGAGTGGGGGGCTAGAAAAGGGGAAATCATTTTAAATGTAAATAAATTATATCGAAGAAAAAAAAAGAAAAAAAAAGAAAAAAAAGAAAAAAATACTACAGTTCAAATTGGATTTTTTGGATATAGAGCCTATACCAGTGATCTTCTGTAACCATGCAAAGCTTCTAGTGTAGGGACTGGGACACAAGTCCAGACCAAAACCTTCCACCTACAATTTGTCTTAGTTTCAAGATGTGCTGGGGAAATACTGGCACAGAACTTGTGGGAGTGACAATCAGCAGTACAACTTGATGTCCATTCCATTAAAGGAATCTCACACCTGATGCTACCTGGATCACCAGGAACTTGGGGACCTAGGATAGGAATAAAACTGGCAAAAATTAAAATGTCAGTGAACACTCATAGACCAATCATTATCAGAGAGACCCACAGCCAAATTTTAAGTCAGAGCTCCAGGAACCCCACAGGAGGAAGGAGAGGAAGGACTGTAGAAGCCAGAGGAGTCAGGGACACCACGAGAACATGGACTACATAATCCACTAAACAAAACTCATAGGAGCTCACGAAGACTTAAGGGACAATCGAAGAGCCTGTATGGGTGTGAGCTAGGTAAGCTGCAAATAAGTTATGATGGTGGAAATTGGTACTCTTGTGGCAATGCTAAGGGAGGAAATAGGGGGTATCTCTGACTTTTTTCTTGCTTTTGCGACCCTTCTCCTCCTAATGAGTTGCTCTTCCAGCCTTGATATAAGGGTTTGTGCCTAGTCGTACTGTAGCTTTCTGTACTTTATTCACTTGAGATCCCTGTGTGGCCTATTTTTTTCTGAAGGGAAAAAGTAGGAGCAGAGGAGGTAGCAAGGAACCTGAGGAGAATGCAAGGAGGGGAAAGTGTGGGAGATGTAATGTATGAGAGAAGAAATAAAAAAATATGCTTTTGCTGGGAAAAAAGATTGGATCTTGTAGTGAATATCAGAAATTTTATCTTGGATACATTTGGTTTTGATAAATATTAAATATTTAAATTAATATACTGAATGGATAGTTGGGAGAAATGGAGTGGGATTAAAGAAAGTAGCTGTGGGTAGACATTAATTTGCAGGAGGAAACTAAAAAAAGCCTCATTTAAATTTGCTGATATAGATGATAAGAGATTGTATATGTCAACAGATAACCAAGAGATTGTATATGTCAACAGGAAAAAGACACCCAACAATTGACTCCTAAACATTCTCAGTACTGACCTTCCAGCATAGAAAAACAGGCATAAAACTAGAAAATTAAGACTAGAAGTGGATAAATCAACGATTTTAATCAAATACCCATGGGAAGAATTATCATTTGTTAAGTTTTCTAAAATGAAACAATCAAAATGTATTTCTTTAATATGAAATGTAAGGGTTCAGTCAGACAGAAATTTTGTTTTTTAAAAGTGTAAATCAAAATAGCACAACAGGACATGATACACAGTACCATACAGACATCAAAGGAAGAAAAGATCATCTAAGGAAAATAAAAATAAAAAGACTATACATAAGAGAGGATAGACAACTAGTGCCAGGGATCTTCCAGTGAGATCAACTTTGTGTAGGTTTCTTGTGAATAGTTTTAAAAGTGATTATTTTTTTTGTCCAGAGCTCAGCACTACATGTGTTCAAAGAACTATTGAAGTTGGGTTCTCTGATCAGGATCTAGATAGAGAGCATGTTGGTTCTCGCATCATATGGGCCAGACCACTTATCCCTGGTAACCTCTTGTCAGATCTCACTTTGTCTGCATTACAGTGGTATCAGATCTGAGGAACTTCACTGCAGGTGTATTAAAGGGTTGCCACTGGGGAACTCTATAGAATGTAATCCCTCAGGTCTTCATACACTGACAGCTACTCCATGGAAGGTTCCCATCTATTTGAAATGGTTAAGTGATCGAAGAAGACAGAAATTCGTTTGGCACCAGACATGGCTAAGAGCCATTAGCTCCGGCTGTAGCATCTTGCCAAAATATGCATTGGGCTGCTCTCCAGTGGGCTTAACTGCTCTGTGGACAGTGGTGGTATATGGTTTTCAGTTTGAGAAAGCCATTCTGGTGATGCTAGTGGGTAAACTGGAACATAAGGAAAACCTTTGCAACTCAATTTAATACTTCTGGGAAATGTTTTCAAGTAGTTGAAAGTAAACCTTGGCTAGAACAATGGGCCTTCAGAACACAAGGAGTGACAAATTAATAATCAGACTTTTAGACAGAAAGAGTAACATGGATCATTACAGGATGATGTGGAGGTACAGACTTTGGAAAGGAAGCTGACTTTGTGAAGGCTTTGTTAACCTGGGCTCATGAATTGAACTTGATTCTGTAAGGAAATATAGATCTAGAAAACTTTGTGAAGGGAGATTAGATAAACTCATATTGAAGTGTTCAAAAGTGGGGGAAAGTCTAGAATTCATTGGTACAGGAGACAATTTCCTGAGCAGAGCATGATTAGCTCAGGTTCTAAAATCAGTAATTGATAAATGAGACCTCATGAAACTGAAAATCTTCTGTAAGACGGAGGACACTGTCATTAGGAGCTGTCTACAGATTATCAAAGGATCTTTGCCAACCCTGTATTCAACAGATGGCTAATATCCAAAATTTATAAAGAACTCAAGAAGTTAGACACCAAGAACCCAAATAACCTAATTAAAAAGTGGGACATAGAGCTTAAGAGAACAATCTTGAATGGCTGAGAAACACTTAAAGACATGGCCAAGGTTCTTAGTCTTCAGGGAAATGAAAATGAAAACCACTCTGAGATTCCATCTTACACCCATCAGAATGGATGAGATCAAAAACTCAGGTGACAGCACATGCTGGCATGTATGTGGAGCTAGGAGAACACTCCTTCCTTCACTTCTGACAGTAGTGAATGAGTAACTTGTACAATCACTTTGGAAATCAATTTGGCATTTTCTCAGAAAACTAGAAATAGTTCTACCTCAAGACATAGCTATTCCTCTCCTGGGCATATAGCCAAAAGGTGCAAAACTATACCAACTGTGTTCAGAGCAGCTTTGTTTGTAAGAGCCAGAAACTGAAAATAACTTAGATATCCCTCAACTGAAGAATGGATAGAGAAATTGCCATACCTCTACACAATGGAATACTATTCTGCTATTAAAAGTAAAGACATCACGAATTTTGCACACAAATAGATAGAACTTTAGAATATCATCCTGAGTGAGGTAACCCATGCCCAAAGTGACATTCCATTCATTGCATATACTCACTTATAAGTGGATATGGATATTAGCCATAAAATATAGAATACCCACTCTATATTCCACAGACGCGAAGAATCTAAGCAAGAATGAAGGCCCAAGCACAAATCCCTGATGTTATTAATGACACTCTGCTATACTTACAGACAGGAGCCTAGATGGCTGTCATCTGAGAGGCTCTATACAGCAGCTGACTCAGATGTAGACACCCACAGCTAAACACTGGATGGATCTTAGAGGATTTTTGTGGCAGTCTTGGGGAAAAAATTGAGGGCTCAAAAGGGTATAGGAACTCCACAGGAAAATCAACAAATAACCTGTTGCCTCGAGGCTCTCAGAGACTAAACTACCAACTAAAGATCATACATGGACTCCAGCTAGGACCGTGGAACATAGGTGACAGATATACAGCTATGTCTTTGTGTGGCTCCCAAAAAACTAGAACA
The DNA here is from genome assembly GCF_947179515.1 of Apodemus sylvaticus. Taxonomy (NCBI): domain Eukaryota; kingdom Metazoa; phylum Chordata; class Mammalia; order Rodentia; family Muridae; genus Apodemus; species Apodemus sylvaticus. The sequence goes on along the minus strand of NC_067473.1, from coordinate 69,648,153 downwards.
GGACCTCACCCTAAAGCTATTGCCTGTCTGTGGAATATGTTCCCCTAACTGGGCTGCCTTGTCTAGCCTTAGTGGGAGAGGATGCACCTAGTTCTTCACAGACTTGCTGTGCCTGAGTGGGAGGATAACCTGAGTGGGTGACCCCTCCATTATCTCAGAGAAAAGGAGGGAGATGGAGGGAGGGATTGTGGGAAGGAGACAGAGATAAGGATGCAAAGTCAATAAAATGAATAAGTAAAAGAAAATGGACCTGTCTTTATGGAAAAACAATACAATGTAAAACAAAACACAATGATCTATGAAATCATACTTGCTAGAATGAATGACTAAGAGGAGAAATGAAGTAACTGCTGGTGAGGATGTTTTAGAACGGAAACTTACACACTGTACATGTAAACAAGGTCAGTCAGCCTGGAAAAATTAGGAATTCCTCATAATATCAAAAATAACCATCATATGATCCAAAAATCCTATTACTAATTATATATCCAAATGAAATCAATAAATCAAGCAACAAATATAATCCTGTGTTCATTGAACTGTTCTTCAATGTATGTGTGAGGTAGAATCAGTCTGTAAGTTCATTATCAGATAAATGCCTAAAGAAAATATAGTATACATTCAGAATTGAATTATATTTAGGCTTAATAAAGCAGCAAATCCCATCATCTACACCATCAGCCAAGGGGTATACATAGTTCCAGCAAAAAGTGTGGCAGAGGAATGCCTTGTTGGGCATTAGTGGGAGGAGAGTTCCTTGGTCCTGTGAAAGCTCAATAGATGCCCCAATATAGGGAAATCGAGGGGTGGTAGGTAGGAGTAGGTCAGGTGGAGAGGCATATACTTGGAGGCAGAGGTGGGAGGAAGTGTGGGGGTCTTCGGGGAGGGCATAAACCAGGAAAGGTTTTAGCATTTGAAACGTAAATGAAGAATATAGTCAATAAAAATATTTAAAAGAAAGAAGGCATACAACAGAAAATTATGAGTAGAAGTGAATAAATCAATTAAGGACCATAATCAACAATACATGGTAAGTCCAAGCAATGTGTCCAGTAATATTAACTTGTAACATGGACACTGTATTTAATAAATGGAAGATAATTTAAAGGGCTCAGTTTCACAACAGTATTTTTCTTTTCTAATTTGCTTTTAATCAATGTTAAAATTATATATAGGTACATATATAATTAAATTATACATGTAATGAGTTTGTAATAATTGATTAGCTTTATATTAAACACTTTGATTTTAAACACACTTTTTTGAAGATTATTATGGAAAGTTTTATATAGATATAATAATGGTAGGCATAAAAGTATTCCTAAGTAGATTGAAAGTGGAATTATAAACATTTTTTGGTAAAATTAAAGATTTAAATGAAACTATTTCTGGTAAAATTCAAGAAATATATGGACAAATATATGTTAAAATTGACTATTTCATGGAAAATTTTACATATAAATTGGTAGATATAAAAACTCTTTCTAAATTAATTGAAGGTGGAATTATAAACATTTGTGATAAAATCAAAGATTTACATTGAAAACCTTTCTGATAAATTAGGGGAAATATATAGAAAGATTAATACTGAAGATTATCATGAAAAATAATGCATATAAAATGGTAGACATAAAAGGAATTACTAAATTAATTAAAAGGGGAATTACAAACATTTTCCGATAAAATTGAAGATTTACATGAGAAATATTTTTGTTAGTCTATGTCTTTTTATTGGGGAGTTGAGTCCATTGTTGTTAAAAGATATTAAGGAATAGTGATGCTTCCTGTTATTTTTGATGTTATTTTTATGTTTGTGTGGGTATCTTCTTTTGGGTTTGTTGGAAGAAGATTACTTTCTTGCTTTATCTAGGGTGTAGTTTCCCTCCTTGTGTTGGCATTTTCCATCTATTATCCTTTGTAGGGCTGGATTTGTGGACAGATATGTGTAAATTTGATTTAGTCATGGAATATCTTGGTTTCTTCATCTGTGATGATTGAGAGTGTTGCTGGGTATAGTAACCTGGGCTGGCATTTGTGTTCTCTTAGGGTCTGTATGAGGTCTACCCAGGATCTTCTTGCTTTCATCATATCTGGTAAGATGTCTGGTATGATTCAGATAGGTCTGCCTTTATAAGTTACTTGCCCTTTTCCCCTTAATGCTTTTAATATTCTTTCTTTGTTTAGTGAATTTGGTGTTTTGATTATTATGTTCCTGGAGGAGTTTCTGTTTTAGTCCAGTCTATTTGGAGTTCTGAAGGCTTCTTGTATGTTCATGTTCATCTCTTTCTCTAGGTTAGGGAAGTTTTCTTCTTTAATTTTTTAGAAGATAGTCACTGGTTCTTTAAATTGGAAATCCTCACTCTCTGCTCTCTTCTATACCTATCATCCTTAGGTTTGTTCTTCTCATTGTGTCCTGGAGTTCCTAGGTGTTTTGGGTTACTAGTTTTATGCATTTTGTATTTTCTTTGACTGTTGAGTCAATGTTTTCTATTGTATCTTCAGCACCTGAGGTTCTTTCTTCTATCTCTTGTATTCTGCTGTTGATGCTTGCATATATGACTCCTGAATCCCTTCCAAGGTTTTCTATCTCCAGAGATGACTCTACTTTGTGATTTCTTTGTTGTTTCTACTTCCACTTTTAGATTCTGGATTGTTTTGTTCAGTTCCTTCACTTGATTGTTTGTCCTTTCCTGGAATTCTTTAAGGCATTTTTGTGTTTCTTCTTTAAGGGCTAGTGCCTGTTAACCTGCCACACCAACTCCAGTAGATTCTGTGTGACAAAGTTCCACAGGATGAGGCATTGACTTCAAAGAGAGGAGGTCTCCTGGGAACAGTTGTGGAACTCTCTAGCCGGAGAATAATTTTGAGCCATAGTTCTCATGGCAGTTTGCCTGCTTTAGTGTCCCCCTATTCTACCTCTATATTCATGAGAAGATGTTCCTGATAGCCTGGGCCAAGAGTATCCAAGTGAGAAAGTTGAATGAAAGTTCATTCTTTGAAATATAGTCACTGGGCACGACCTCTTTCTTAGAAGTTCAACGCTTTGCTTCATAATCAGTTACATAACTATAACATAATATGTTGTTAAAATAACCTCCCAACAACATATGAATTTGTATGGCTATGTGTATAGATGAAGCTGGCTCTGACATTTTGGTATGGAAAGCATTGTTTAAGTATAGTTATAAAGTTAATTTTGAGGAGTTTTATGAGACAGAGCCAGATGTTAGATAAGGATTATTCATGCAAATTCCTTAACGTGATCAGGACCTAGGGGTCATAACCAAGTGTTTTTGAAGACTTTTGAACTCCTGAAAGTTTGTCATTAACTACAGGCGATTTTTTATAATTTATTCTGACCAAGGAATCTGATGCTTCCTATGTGATCTTCTAAAATCATACCTGATTGATTTTGTGTCTTGTGCCAAATGCTTATGATAATTGTTCTTTTTAATTGCTTCACTGGATACATTTTTTAGAATTGTAATGCCAATTCCTCATGTATAAAAATCCTTGCTTGAGAGCTGCAAAATACATTCAGATTCAAACTGCCTTTCTGTTTGTTTCTGTTTGTCACCATCAAACCTGTGCCATGTCCTGACTACCAAAGCCCTGTTCCCCCACGGCTGTGTGTTCCCGACTGTGTCGGTCCATGGCATTGACCTGTATTTCTTTAAGGGATTTTTGTGTTTCCTCTTTAAGGGCTTTTACCTGTTGACCAATGTTCTCCTGTATTTCTTTAAGGGAATTATTTAAGTCTTTCTTAAAGCCCTCTATCAGCATCATGAGATACGATTTTAAATCCATCTCTTGCTTTTCTGGTGTATTGGGGTATATGGGAAATGCTGTGGTGGGAGAACTGGGTTTTGATATTGACATGAGGACTTGGTTTCTGTTGGTAGGGTTCTTGTGCTTGCCTTTTGCCATCTGGTTGTCTCTGGTACTAGTTGGTATTGTTGTCTCTGGTTGGGGTTTGTTCCTCCTGTGGGCCTGTAAGCCTGTGTCCTTACTCCTCTGAGCTCAGAAGTGAAAGCTTTTTTGGGAGATCACTCTCTCCTGGCAGGCTGTACACAGAAGGCTGTGGAGTCTCCTGGCTCCCTGGTGCAAATGGAGGCAGGAAGATTTCCATACCAACTGCTCCACTGATCTTAGGCCCTTTGTGCTCCTAGCTGGTCCCCTTTAGAAGAAGGTGAAGATCTCACCTCTGTGCTCAGAAGTGGAAGTGCTGCTGGGAGATCACTCTCTCCTTACAGGCTGTGCACAGAAGGCTGTGGAATCTGTTACAACAGTATTTTATGTGAAAGCTAGTGGCCAGTAATCTTTCTCAAAAAGGATTCTCGAGTTGTCAATCTGATCTTCAGGCTTGACCACAAGTGACCCAACCTGCCAGGTTATCCAGCCATTTTCTGTATAGCTTTGAATGCACTATTGGATTATGTGTGTTAATGATCTATTTATGGTATCTACCATCAGACACATCAGTGATTTCGGGTTACAATATAAATTACTCATGTTATTTTTCCTGGTATGAAAGCAAGAATAAGATAGAAAGAGAACATTTAAGTATTCCCTATTTTAGTTCTTTGATTCAGATAAAATAAATTGATATCAACTTTTCATGTGTTTGGTATAATTCATCAGTAAAACTATTTGGTCTAGAGTCTTCAATTTGGGGGAAGTTTTGATTCCCTGTTTTTAATGTTTCCATTGAAGACTGCTGTGCTTCCTTAGTGCAATCCTTACAGATTGTATACATGTTGATACATAGACTAATTTTGGATTTTGCATTGATGTCATATTTTTTATAACTTTCCTATTATCTTATTTCTAAGAAAGTCATTGTACTAACTCTTCTTTTCTTGATTTTATTATTTGGAGCCTTGAATGTTTTATATTTTATCTTTTGGCAGTTTCAGACACATGAATAATTAATTTCCTCATTTTAACAACACACACATTTTAACAACATTTTAACTTGCCACACATTACACTATCTCATAACTCTTATTTCTACTTATTTCTATATATTCTAATTTAGGTAAATTTATTTTTCTAACAGAAAAAATGAAAGATCTGTATGACAAGAACTTCAATTCTCTGAAGAAAGAAATCAAAGATCTCAGAAGATGGAAAGATCTCCCATGCTTATGGATTAGCAGGATTAGTATAGCAAAACTGATCATCTTGCCAAAAGCAATCTCCAGATTCAATGGAATCCCTTCAAAATTCCCACTCAACTCTTCATAGAGTTAGAACGAGAAATTTTCAGATTCATTTGCAATAACAACAACAACAACAAAAAGCAAGATAGTGAAAACTATTCTCAATAATAAAAGAACATATGGGGAAATCACCTTCCCTAACCTCAAGCAGTATAACAGAGTAATTGTGATTTAAAAAAAAAATGCATGGTATTGGTACAGAGACAAGCAGGTAGATCAACAGAATAGAATTGAACACCCAGAAATGTACCCACACACTTATAGTCACTTGATCTTTGACAAAGGAGCTAAAACCATCAAGTGGAAAAAATACAACTTCTTCAGCATATGGTGCTGGTTCAACTGGTGATCATCATGCAGAAGGATGCAATCAATCCATTCTTCTGTCGCTGTACAAAACTCAAGCCCAAGTGGATCAAGGACCTCCACATAAAACCAGATACACTGAAACTTATAGAAGAGAAAGTGGGAAAGAACCTCGAATACATGGGCACAGGGTAAAAGTTCCTGAACAGAACACCAATGGCTTATGCTCTAAGATCAAAAATCAACAAATGGTACTTCATTAAATTGCAAATCTTCTGTAATGCAAGGGACAGCATCAATAGGACAAAGTGGCAATCAACAGATTGGGAATCTACATCTAACAGAGGAATAATATCTAATATATACAAAAAACTCAAGAAGTTAGAATCCAGAATAACAAATAACCCTATTAAAAATGGATTACAGAGCTAAACAAAAAATTCTCGACTGAGGAATACTGAATGTCTGAGAAGCACCTAAAGAAATGTTCAACACGCTTACTCATCTAGGAAATGCTAATCAAAACAACCCTGATATTCCACCTCATTCCAATCAGATTAAATACTCAGGGGTCAGCAGATGTTGGTGAGGATGTGGAAAAGAGGAATACTCCTCTATTGTTGGTCAGATAGCAAGCTGGTCCAATCACTGTGGAAACTAGTCTGGCAGTTCCTCAGAAAATTGGACATAATATTACCTGAGGACCCAGCTATACCACACCTAGGCATATATCCAAAACATTCTCCAACATATAACATGGAGACATGCTCCACTATGTTCATAACAGCCTTATTTATAATATCCAGAATCAGGAAAGAACTCAGATGTCCTTCAACAGAGGAATGGATACAGAAAATGTGGTTCATTTACACAATAGAGTACTACTCAGCTACTAAAAACAATGAATTCATGAAATTCTTAAGCAAATGGATGGAACTAAAAAATATCATTCTGAGTGAGGTAACCTAATCACAAAAGAACACACATGGTACACACTCACTGATAAGTAGATATTAGCCCAAAAGCTCAGAACACCAAAGAAAATAATTCGCAGACCACATGAAGTTTAAGAAGGAAGACCAAAGTGTGGGTAATTTGGTCCTTCTTAGAAAGGGTAACAAAATACTCAGGGAAGCAAATACAGAGACAAATTGTGGTGCAGAGACTGAAGGAAAGGCCATCCAGAGACTGCCCTACCTGGGGATCCATCTCATATAGTCACCAAACCCAGACACTATTGTGGATGACAAGAAGTACATGCTAATAGGAGCCTGAGTTAGCTGGCTCATGAGCGGCTCCAAAAGCCTGACAAATACAGAGGCAGATATTGGCAACCAACAATTGAACTGAGCACAGGGTCTCCAATGGGGTCCCCAATGGAGGGGTTATAAAAAAGCCTGAATGAATTTGCAACTCCATAAAAAGAACAATAATATCAAATAACCAGACAGCCCCGCTCCAGAGCTCCCAGGGACTAAACCACCAATCAAGGAATACACATGGAGGGACCCATTGCTCCAGCCACATTTGTAGCAGAGGATGGCCCTGTGGGGCATCAGTGGAAGAGGAGTTCTTGGTCCTCCTATACAGACTTGATACCCAGGTATAGGGGAATTAGAGAGCAGGGAGGTGGGAGTATGTGGCTGGGGGAGGGTGAACACCCTCATAGAAGCAGGGGAAGGAGAGATTGGATAGAGTGTTTCAGGGGGAGGAATTGTTAAAAGGGACATTTAAAATGTAAATAAAGAAAATATCCAATAAAAATTATTTTTCTAGAGATTCAAATCTTACTTTTTTCTAATTTTTTCATGTTTTAGTTTTCTATATTTTAATCATTTCTCATCCTACATTTATGAATTATTACTAGGAACTAATTTTGGGCTTGATTTGTTCTTTTTCTAGGTCTTGTGCATAGCCAATGACTATAAATGATGCTAACACTAATATTTACTGTCAGTGCTACTGGCAGCCTCACTTGTGCTGTGATCTCATTTATTTTTCTCAGTTTTTTTTTCATTTTTTTAAATTTTAAACATGGCTCAATGGTTATCTCAATGAATTTAATTTTATAGGTGTTAATTTAATGTTTTTATAAACTTTATGGTTAAACTCATATTAGTGATTCTGTGTTTCCTTCCTCTGTAATGAAAAGATGCCTGGAATTTGTTCACACTGTTTTTGAATTGCCAAGACTATTTTTAAAAGGTGTTTTCTTAAATGACCTGCCTTGGAGAATTTTCTGTGCTTCTGGAAGGAGGGTGCATAAGCATTACTGACATAGATGGATGCAGGGCTGCTGTTTTGTTCATTGTTTTCTACTTGTTATTTTTGTTATTGTCTTCTTATCTTACAACTTTACTTTGCCACTTTTACCTTATTTGCAAGTGAAACATGTTGTTTTCTCTTCATTTCATATATTTTTAGGGTTTTCTTTTGTCCCTCCATGATACCTGTAAAACTAACATAATTACAAAAAAATATTGTTCTATGTTGATAACAAATTAAAAAGAAAGTTTTATAGTTTCAAGTTTCAATTCTGTTACTATTAGAATTTGCTTCTTTACATTATATATCTATTAACAACTTTTACCTTTTCACTTACGATGTATACATTTTATTTAAAATATCATGCTATAATATGAAATAATTGCAGTGCTAAAATGCCTATATTACATTTTATATCTACCCCATCAAAAATTCATGATATTTGAATTTTCTCTATGTTCATGTGACTGAAGCATTGCATTCCTTCAACTTCAACACATTTTTATATTTATTTTGGTGATTACACTGGTGATTATTATTCAATACTTTTCATTCATTTCCTAACACAATCTGTATCTCCCATTCACTTTTAAGGACTTGCTTATTCCAAAATGTAAATTTGTATTAGATTAGTTTTCTTTCATTATGTTATATGAACCCTTCAAATCTTTCAGGGTCCTCAGTTCCCCATTTTTAAATATGATGATGATATTATGCTGATTAATTTCAATGTGGTAAGTCCCCTTTCTCCTTTTAAACTTCTCACTGTGTCATTTTTTAAAACTCCATCAATTTAACTTGTATTGCCCATCTACACTTTAGTGTATGGCCTTCCTCTGGAGTGTGGTCTATTACTAGGGCTTAGACCCTTAACTACACTCTCTCTTCTTCTCCCAGTATTCAATTGCTAATAGATCCTGAGCCAAAGATGGAAGTTTGTACCAACCTCCTTACTCTATGATGAAACTTTCTTGGACAGGTCTTGTGTGTGTCATTTTAGCTACTGCGAATTCATATATGTAAAACACTGCTGTATCTAAAAAAAACTGTTATTTCTTTGTAGTTATGAATGTACAATCTATATTTTTCATAATCTTTCTGATCCCTCTTCCACAAGAATCTCTTAATCTTGGGTGGAAGCACATGCTATATGAAGTAGAAACTTTCAGGGGTTCTTTGGAAAGTCAGTTGGATAGTGTTATGCTGGGGAAAACACATGAAGAAATGGTTTATTAAAGTCAAGACAGATGTGAAAGACTAAGGCAGACTCCTACACTTGATCTTAGCCAAAAGGCCGAGAAGTGATTAAGGCAGATTCCTAAAGGAATGTTTCACTGAAGCAGACACAGAAGAAAAGAAGTTATGGTAAAGCAAGCACATGAAAGGACACATGATGGAGGATTCTTTGCTAACAACACACATGAATTAATACACTTTACACTGAATAGTTGATCTTCATTTGTCAGGACTCCATAGAGAGAAACACACCAAAAGCTATGGTATACTATAGTTTCTTGCTGCTTTCAAAGGCTCAGGCTAATTGGTTGCACATGGTGAGGCAAGATTCATGCTGAGGCAAGGAACATGAAGGACAAGAGATGTTTGGAGAATATAAATATGACTCCATAGAATGATGGAGGAAGATCTTGGCTTGCTGGGTCAGCTAGCTGTGCAATAGTTGTGGCTCTCATATCTTCTTTGATCTTCACTTCCCTGAGAAAGGCACAGTTGAGAATTTTTCCTGGTGTTCCTGTTGGTCTCTTCTGCTGACCCAAGCCAAGGCTGAAGACTGGCTGTCTCTGCTAGGTTGAATTACCCATGTTGCTAAACCCAACTCTGATAAACTCAACGGCTGATGTATCAGTGAAGTCTTTGTGAGTGGTTTGAGCTGCCACTGCCTGCTTACTGCTTATTTCCAGACAACACACACAGGAGTTGCTCAAAAGAACCTTTCAAAACAGGTCTAAGTCCCTCATATCCTTTCTTTTCTACTATGTCTGGTGGGTTGTGGGCTACAAGGGAGATTAAAGTATTTGAGATCCATCATTAAGTTGAGGTTCTTGATCCACTTGGACTTGAGCTTTGCACAAGGAGATAAGAATGGGTCAATTTGCACTTTTCTACAAGTTGACCTCCAGTTGAAAAAGGACAATCTGTTAAAAGTGCTGTCTTTTTTACACTGGTTTTAGCTCCTTTGTCAAATATCAAGTAACCATAGATATGTAGATTCATTTCTGGGTCTTCAGTTCTATTCCATTGATCTTCCTGCCTGTCACTGTATCAATATCATATAGTTTTTATGACTATTGCTCTGTAATACAGTTTGAGGTCGGGGATACTGATTCCGCCAGAAGTTGTTTTTTTGTTTTTGTTTTTTGTTTTTGTTTTTTTTTTAATTTTGCTTTGTTCTGTTTTTGTTGTTGAGAATAGTTTTTGCTATCCTTGTTTTTTTTTTTGTTGTTGTTGTTGTTGTTGCTATTCTGGATGAATTTGCAAATTGCTCTTTCTGGTTCTATAAAGAATTAAGTTGGAATTTTGATGGAAATTGCATTGAATCTGAAGATTGCTTTGAGTAAGATGTCCATTTTTACTATATTAATCCTGCCAATCCATGAGCATGAGAGATCTTTCCATTTTCTGAGATCTTCTTCGATTTCTTTATTCAGAGACTTGAGGTTCTTGTCATATTGATCTTTCACTTGCTTGGCTAGAATCACACCAAGGTATTATTTGTGACTATTGTGAAGGGTGTGGTTTCCCTAATTTCTTTCTCAGCCTGCTGATCCTTTGAGTATAAGAACACCTCTGATTTGTTTGAGTTAATTTAATATTCAACCACTTTGCTGAAGTTTATCAGCTTTAGGAGTTCTCTGGTGAATTTTTTCTGCTCACTTAAGTATACAGTCATACTATCTGCAAATAGATATTTTGATTTTGTCCTTTCCGGTTTATATCCCTTTGACTTCCTTTTGTTGTCTAATTGTTCTAGCTAAAATTTCAAGTACTATATTGAATAGATAGGGAAAGAGTGGGCAGTCTTTTCTAATCCCTGACTTTAGTGAGATTGCTTCAAGTTTCTCTCCATTTAGTTTGATGTTGGCAACTGGTTTGATGTATATTGCTTTTACTATGGTTAGGTATGGACCTTAAATTTCTGATCTTTCCAAGACTTTTAACATGAAGAGATGCTGAATATTTTCAAATGCTATTTCAGCATCTAATGAAATGGGCATATGTTTTTTTTTCATTGAGTTTGCTTATGTAGTGGATATATTTAAACTTATAGAGGAAAGTGGAAAAGAACCTTGAACACATGGGCACAGGGGAATATTTCCTTAACAGAACACCAATGGCTTATGCTCTAAGATTAAGAATCAGTAAATGGGACCTCATTAAATTGCAAAGCTTCTGTAAGGCAAAGGACACTGTCAACAGGACAAAAGAGCAACCAACAGATTGGGAAAAGATCTTTACCAATCCTACATCCAATAGAGGGCTAATATCCAATATATACAAAGAACTCAAGAAGTTAGAATCCAGAGAATCAAATAACCCGATTAAAATGGGGTACAGAGCTAAAGAAAGAATTATCAACTGAGGAATATTGAATGTCCGAGAAGCACCTAAAGAAATGTTCTTAGTTATCAGGAAAATGCAAATCAAAACAACACTGAGATTTCACCTCACACCAGTCAGAATGGCTAAAATCAAAAACTCTGGTGACATGTATCCTTATTGCATGCTGGGGAATCCTCTGGGTATATGCCCAGGAGTGGTATAGCAGGATCTTTCGGAAGTGACATGCCCAGTTTTCTGAGGGACTGCCAGACTGATTTCCAGAGTGGTTGTACTAATTTGCAAACCCACCAGCAGTGGAGGAGTGTTCCTCTTTCTCCACATCCTCACCAACATCTGCTGTCTCCTGAGTTTTTAATCTTAGCCATTCTGACTGGTATAAGGTGAAATCTCAGGGTTGTTTTGATTTGCATTTCCCTGATGACTAGTGAAGTTGAGCACTTTTTAAGATGTTTCTCTGCCATCCGAAGTTCTTCAGGTGAGAATTCTTTGTTTAACTCTGTACCCCATTTTAAATAGGGTTATGTTCCACTATGTTCATAGCAGCCCTATTTATAATAGCCAGAAGCTGGAAAGACCACAGGTATCCCTCAACAGAAGAATGGATGCAAAAAAATGTGGTATATCTACACAATGGAGTACTATTCAGCCATTAGAAACAATGAATTCATGAAATTCTTAGGCAAATGTATGGAGCTGGAGAACATCATACTAAGTGAGGTAACCCAGTCTCAAAAGATCAATCATGGTATGCACTCACTAATAAGTGGATATTAGCTTGGAAAACTGGAATATGCAAAACATAATCCACACTTCAAATGAGGTACAAGAAGAACGGAGGAGTGGCCCCTAGTTCTGGAAAGACCCAGTGTAGCAGTATAAGACAAAACCAGAACAGGGAAGTGGGAAGGGATGGGTGGGAGAACAGAGGGAGGGAAGGGGGCTTATGTGACTTTCGGGGAGTGGGGAACCAGAAAAGGGGAAATCATTGAAATGTAAATAAAAAATATATAGAATAAAAAAAAAAACCAAAACTCTGGTGACAACAGATGTTGGTGAGGATGTGGAGAAAGATGAAGAATCCCCCATTGCTAATGGGATTGAAAGCTGGTACAACTTTCTGGAAATCGGTTTGGTGGTTCCTCAGGAAATTGGACAAAATACTACCTGAGGACTCAGCTCTACCACTCCTGTACATATACCCAGAAGATGCTCCAACATGTAATTATAACACATGCTCTACTATGTTCATAGCAACCACATTTATAATAGCCAGAAGCTGGAAAGAACCCAGATGTTCAAGAGAGGAGTGGAAACAGAAAATGTTGTATATTTACACAATGGAGTATTACTCAGCAATTAAAAATGATGAATTCATGAAATTCTTAGGCAAATGAATGGAACTGGAAAATATCATCCTGAGTGAAGTAACCCAATCACAAAAAAACACACATAGTATGAATTCATTGATCAATGGATATTAGCCCAAAACTGTGAAATACCCAAGATACAATTCACAGACCACATTAAGCTCAAGAAGAAGGAAGACCAAATTGTGAGTGCTTGAGTTCTTCTGAAAAGGGGAACAAAATACTCACAGGAGCAAATATGGAGATAAAGTACAGAGCAAAGACTGAAGGAAAAGCCATTGAGAGACTGTCCCACATGGGATTCATCTCATATGCAGTCACCAAACCCTGACATTATTGTGGATGCAATGAAGCGCTTGCTAAAACGAACCTGACATGGCTACCTCCTGACAAATCTTGCCAGAGCCTAACAAATGCAGAGGCTGATGCTCATAGCCAACCACTGAATTGAGCATGGGTTCCTCAATGGCATAGTTAGAAAAAGGACTAAAGGAGTTGAAGGGGTTTGCAACCTCATAGGGAAAACAACAACCAGAACCTGCAGAGCTCCCAGGCACTAAGCCATCAACCAAGGAGTACACATGGCTCCAGCTGCATAAGTAGCAGAGGATTGCCTTGTTAGGCATCAATGGGAGTACAGGTCCTTGGACCTATGAAGGCTTAATAGATGCCCCAGTGTAGGGGAAATTGAGGGTAGGGAGGTGGCAGTTTGGTGGGTGGAGGAACACCTGGTAGAAGCAGGGGGAGAGAGGATGGGATAGTGGGTTTCCAGGAGAGGGAAACAAGGAAATGGGATAACATTTGAAATTTAAATAAAGAAAATATTCAATTAAAAAAGGAATTCAAAATGCATCATCATCTGTAAGTTGGCACTTGTTAGGCTTTTGTCAGGATTAATGACTGGCATGTTTGAGTGTAGCCCAGTTACAGCCAGACTTTGCCAACTTGTTACAACAGAAGTCTAGCAATAGGAGGGTAGAGAGCAGGAAAAACAGTGCCATTTTTCTCAAATGGAGACCTTGGAATAAAGGAAGATACTAGCTATTGAATAAACATAACTTAAAAGCAAAAAATATAAAGTCCATCATTAAAAATAAGGTTTGAAAAATTAAAGTTACAGCTATACTGTTTAGAGCTAAATACTCTGAAGTTTCTTATTTTCTACAGATCGGTATTTAAACAGAATAATTAGCTGACAAGATGTGGGTTTCTGTGTTAATCACAATTTATGGCAAAAAAGGAGCTTCTAAGGTGAGGATTGAAAGATGAATACCAAAATAAGTCATTAGGAGTCAGTTTAATACTATGCTAATTTTGTATAGTAATTCTTATTGGTTCCTATTAGGTACAATGGACTGTCTAGCCATAGATTCTTAGACCAAATATTGGTGTCTGATGTGGGTTAAAATTTGTAAACAAAACCTTAAATTCAAGCAGATTCTTGTAGTGCCTCCCTTGTGCATTTCTCTGCACTACAGATGGCTCTGAGAGTGATACATATGATGAGTGATCAAGGTGAGAAAGGAAGTTTTCCATAATAGATTAGTTTCTCAGCCTGATCTTTCAGATGTATCACAGTCACTTTAGTAAAATCTTCACACCACTGATACAGTACACTGACTTACACAGTATTTCCACAGTTTCAACTTAAGGAAAAAAATTATAAGTTCATTCTATGGAGAAAGTACTGATCGGTATTTAAACAGAATAATTAGCTGCTAATTTTTCCTTATATGTTATTGTGATATGTCTTAAACCTTTTGGATTTTTTTGTTTTTTGTTGTTGTTTTAATTGTAAGACCTGGATATCTTAACAAAGCCAAAGCAAAGAAAGATGGTCTTAAATTAATAATTTATTAATAATTAATTAATTAACAGCCCAAATATTGCCCCTTCTTCCAGTCCCCCTCTAAATCTTTTTCACACAATCACCCTCCCCTTCAATTATTAGCAAATGCACCCACACCTCCCCACACATTATGTCCCTAACCCTGGTACATCAAGTCTCTAGAAGATTAGGCTTCTCTTCTCCCACTGAGGCCAGAAAAGGCAGTCCTCTACTCCATTTTTTTCTGGGGTCCTCCAATCAGCCATGTATGTTCTTTGGTTGTGGCGTAGTCTCTGGAAACTCCCAGAATTCCACATTAGTTGACACAGTTTGTCTTCCTACATTCCCCTTCAGTTTCTTCAATCCTCCCATAACTTTTCCATTGGTGTCCCAAATTTCAGTCCAATGCTTTGCTGTGAGTATCTACATCTGTCCCAGTCAGCTGCTGGTAGAGTCTCTCATAAGACAGCTATGTTAGGCCATCTGCAATCACAACTTATCATCAGCAAAAATGTCAGGGTTTGGTGCCCTCCCATAGGATGGGTCCCCAGTTCGGCTGTCAGTGCACAGCCATTCTCTATTCATTCAGGTCTGATCTATGTTTATTTTAGACAGGAACAATTTTGGGTCTAATATTTTGAAGGTGGGTTGGTGTCCCCACACCTCCACTGATGGGCTCTGTTTAATGTCTAGAGGTAGTCTCTTCAGGTTCCATATCCCTTCCTTGGGCATTTCAGCTAAAGACCTCAAAAGACTCCTGACCAAAGGAAAAATCCAGGACCAGATGATTTTAGTGCAGTATTCTACCAGGCTTTCAAAGAAGAGTAATACCAATACTCCTCAAACTAGTCCACAAATTAGACAGAAAGAATACTGTCAAACTCATTCTATGAGGCTACAGTCACTCTGATACCTAAAGTACTCAAAGACTTAAAAAAGAAAGTAAATTTTAGACAAATTTCACTTATGAATATTGATGCAAAAATACTCAATAAAATACTCACAAACTAAATCCAAAACTACATCAAAAACATCATCTACTATGATGAAGTTGGCTACATCTGAGATATGCAGGGATGGCTCAATAGAAGAAAATACATCAATGCCATTTATCACATAAGCAAACTGAAAGAAAAAAACACAAGATCATCTCATTAGATGCTGAAAAAGCCTTGAACACATTCCACCACCCCTCCATGTTAAAGATCTTGGAGACTTCAGTGACACACTGAAGGGTAAGGGATGTGGAACAGTCAGAGGGTGGACTGGGAGGAGGATAAAGTCTGGAGTGTAAAAAATGTTTTTAAAAAATAATTAACTGATTAATTAAAAGAAAGAAAGTGCAATCTTCACATTTCAATGTTTGTTGCTGGAACATATATTTTACTGATAAGTCCTCATGATTTAAGTTCAGCTTGTGTCTATTCTCTCTCTCTCTCTCTCTCTCTCTCTCTCTCTCTCTCTCTCTCTCTCTCTCGCATTCTTTATCTGTCTCTTTTTATAGAATGTAAGAGTATTACTTGCTTCTAGGCCCACATAAATACATTTATTTTCCTCCTTGGAAGACAAGAAAAACATAGCTATATGTTCAGAAAGTCTCTGACTCTGATAATGTGTGTGTGTGTGTGTGTGTGTGTGTGTGTGTGTGTGTGTAATTTCTTTAGCCACTGACTGCTTTCTTTGCAGTTGATTATAATTTTCAACATTGTTTTTAATATTTCTTTCCAGTGTACAAATAGGTCTTGAACAGTCATCTTAATCTTTCACTAGGAAGCTGAAGATAAGTTTGACAGAGGAATTTGTACAAAATATCTGATATCTGTTGATTGATCTATTGTGATTATGGTTTTTCATATGACCAAAAGCATCTTTAGGTAAAAGATAAATAATTTCAAGGTTATTTAGTTCACTAGTCGTTTGTTTTTCTTGGTTTTAAATCATAATTGAAAAATCTAAATAATATACAATTTCAGCCATGTCTTTGTTATACATATTCAGAGAATTTAAGAAGTGTTGAGAATTTGTAGAATTGAAAATCATTCTGAACCCAAACACCCATATTTCCAAGTAATCTATGAGGGTTTCCAATCAGGATGTTACATATTGTTGTTGCAGGAAATATTACAAACGTGCCAACAGGTTCCAGCACTACTGCCAGCAATCAATGGCCACAGGGCTCCCACCAGGTGATCTCACTCGATGGTCTCTCAGCCTGTCGACTCTCCAGCCTTGTGGAGTCACACAGGGCCTCCATTGGACCATCTCTCTTGGCGGTCCCTCTGATAGCCATCTCTCTGGTGGGAGAGGGGGCTCGCTCGAGTTCATCTCATATGCATGGACCCCACAATCGGCCACCTCCCCACCTACTTACCTGGTAAAGTTTAATAGTTAACCAATTAGATTTATGTATCAATAAAATCACACTTTACTAGATGCCAATAAATAATTTCAGAGCCAATTGATAATGATATACCTTTTAACCCAATTATTCTAACCATTTGATACTTTCATATCAGCCTCCATTTCTCTCCTCTCCTTGGCCTCTCCTGTCTCCCCAACTCCAAGCTCTGCCTCCCTTTTCTTGTCCAATCACAGGCCTTTCACTGCCCTAATGTGATTGAACAGGGTATATCCTGCAACATATTTTTCAGCATGTTAAAGAAACTCCAAAAATTATCTCAACAATGTGGTTGCTTAAGCAAGGGCTACATACATATCATTTGTCAATATGCCAACAAAGATGGGGATGGGTTGTCTCACTACTTTGGTATATTTTATAAATAACTCTTTAGATCTGATTACTATAGTCATGTCAGGGATAATGATTATTTTTCACATTGTGAATGAAGTGATCTGAGTGTGTATAGTTAAACATGCAATACTTCCTTTGCTATTTCATATAACTAAAACTGTAACTGGCTCAAACTTCCACTCATTCCATGTCTGTACATATTTACCAGGAATATAAAGCACTAATAGATTCTTATTACTAACCAGAGGGCAACGTCAGTTTCTCTTTGGCATTTTTTGTGACTGTCCTCACATTTTACAGTGAATGCCCAGAGCAAAGTGAACGAATTGGAATATAATAGAGATGAAGCAAAATGTAAATGACAAGGGAGGATGCAGACAGATTTTTTTCTTTGTAAAAAATGATTCAGTGTGACCCTTTTCCCCTGGATAATGATCTATTGAGAGGATATTTTAAATTACAATTTCATGGAATTACAGGTCTTAAAGCTAAAAGGCAAGTTGAATAATAATCTCTTGCTAGCCAAAGCTTCCAGGCAGGGGATGTATCATACACCCTGTCCACACACTGGCTAATAACATCTTCTAAGATTACAAAGCAGAAAATCCAATTTTTAAACTTCTTATATAGAAATGCACTGTATTATCTTAATATATGTCATAATTTGAAGTTTGAACCATTGTATCCATTCAAATACTTAATGAACATATCATCAGATAACTGTTGGTGTTATGTGATAAGAGACACCATTAAGTTATATCAGATTGATAAGGAATCAGAAAAAATAATATATCTACTACAAATGTAATCAGTTCAGTTTTTCATGAAGTGAAACCTCTGTTTGGTTACTTTCATAGTTATGAAGCTAGAAAATGGTATTTCAGCCAGCAGAGACATCTTATGTACGGTTCAGAAACTTTGAAAAAGGTTATCTACCCAATGTTGTTCAAAGATTACCGGACTTTTTGAAGGTGTCATATGTGTGCTAGCAAAGATGCAAAATTGTTTTGTAAATCATTTAAAAATGATCTCACAGGAAATAAAAAAGAAAAAAACTATACCTTTATATAAGAAAAGATAAAATGTCTTCAAAAATTTTCCCATGGTTATCATAAAATACTCTGAAAAAAACAATTCAAGGCGGAAAGGTATCATGCCAGGTCAAGGTTCTAAGTTGCAGTCCATCAAGATGTAGGAGTCACAGCAGGAAGAGCTTAAGGTAGCAGGTCACATTGTTTCCACAATCAAGAAGCACCAAGAGATTAACACTCATACTAAACTCAAAGTATAAGAAATGGTACTTTTCAGAAATAGTGTCAGGACTTGGGACCTCCAGTTGAGCTGGATCCCACTTTGGGTCTGTCTCTCGACCTTCTTTTCCTCAGGCTCCTCTCCATTTCCGTCCCTGTAATTCTTTCAGGGAGGCACAATTATGGGTTATAGTTGGGTCTATGGCATGGGCCCCCTCTCAATTGATGCCCCGTCTTCCTGCTGGAGCTGGGCTCTATAAGTTCCCTCTCCCTACTGTAGGGCATTTGGTCTAAGGTCCCTCCCTTTGAGTTCTGAGAGTTTCTTACCTCCCAAGTCTCTGGCACATTGTGGAGGGTGCCCCAACCTCCTATATCCTGATGTTTCCTGTTTCTATTCTTTCTACTGACCCTCAGGACTTCAGTCCTTTTCCCTCACTCAATACCAGATAATGTTCCCCTCTCCCCAGACTCCCTCCCCACTCTGCCCATTTCCTTCACTTCTTCCCCATTTGTAATTACTTTGTTCGCCCTCCCAAGTGGGACTGAGGCATCCTCACTTGGGCACTTGAGCTTCTTGACCTTTTTGAGTTCTGTGGACTGTATCTCAGGTACTCGGTACATTTATCATCTATTTATTAGTAAGTACATACCATGTTTTTCCTTTTGGGTTTGAGTTATGCCACTCAGGATGCTATTTTTTTAGTTCCTTCCACATGGAAATCTTAGCCTGCAATTCTTAGGATGTCCTCTTTCTTAATAGCTGAGTAGTTTTCCATTGTGTAAATGAACCAAATTTTCTGTATCTATTCTTCTGTCATGGGACATCTGGGCTGTTTCCAGAATCTTGATATCACACAAAAGGTGACTATGAACATAGTGGAACATGTGTTCCCAATGCATGGTGGGGCATCTATTGATTATATTCCCACAACTGGGTCTTCAGGTAGATATATTTCCAATTTTCTGAGGAACATCCAGGTTTATTTCCACAGTGGTTGAACCAGTTTGCAATCCCACCAGCAATGGAGTAGTGTTCTTCTTTCTCCACATCCTCACCAACATGTGTTATCACCTGTGGTTTTGATCTTAGTCATTCTGACTGGCGTAGAATCAAAGGGTTGCTTTGATATGCATTTCTCTGATCACTAAGGACTTTGAACATTCCTTTAGGAGCTTCTCAGTTTGCTCAGTTATGAAATCTCAGTTAAGGAACTAGCATGACTGTACTACAGAATACCCAGCAGTCAGCAGAACAAGTCAGATATTTGCACACAACCAACGGACAGAAGCAGCTGAAGAGAAGGGCAATCCTGTAGCAGGACCAGCAGTCTCAATTAATCTGGAACCCTGAGATCTCTCAAACACTGGACCACCAAACTGGCAGCATACACCAGCTGATAGAAGGCTACCAACACACATACAGTAGAGGACTGCTGGGTCTGTGTTCATTCAGAGATACACCTAACCCTCAAGAGACTGGAGGTCCCAGGGAATTTAGAAGTCAGGTGGTTGTGGGGACATCCATGTGGAAATAGGAGCATGGGGAGGAGGTATGGGATGTGGAACAGTCAGAGGATTTGAAACAAACCATCATACCAAGTGCCTTTTGTTTGTTTTCTTGTGGCCATCATTATCGTAGACCTCCTACTCCTACTCCTACTCTTCCTCATCCTCTTTCTCCTCCTCTTCCTTCTATTTTTCAAAGAATACCTGCTATATTCAAATGGAAACAAATATAATTGAAAAAATCTGGTTTTGAGGTAAAATAACAGGTATAGATTATAAAGAGTTTTCCATGGGTAGGATCATGTCTACCATGTATAGGGCCATGTACAATAATAATGAGATATAATAGGCTTATTGTTTGCAATTAAACACTACAAATAGAGTATCAGCAGTCATGGTTTTGGTGGAGATTGGAGATATGAAACGTGGAACACTTTGTTGAGAGTGTAAAGTTATTTATAGATGTAGATTCCCATAAATAATTTCTCTATGTTTATTAACAAAACCAAAATAAAAATAAATATCTATATTAAAATTTTATAGCTATTTAGGATACAATCATGCAGCAATCATATACTCCAGCAAAGAGTAAATTTTGAATAAAATGGTAGCTACTATTGTTGTTGCTTTTTATTTTTATTGTGCTATAATAATAATAATAATAACAGCTTTAAACCAAGTATCCTCCATGAACTTGAGAATAAATAACCAAATCTTGCAGGAGAGCAGAAATGTAAATATTCAACTGGCAATCATTATTGTAGCTATATGTCTGAAAACACAAAATTAGACAAAATCTTCCAAAAAACTTTGCTATTTAGCTGTTTGTATAAAAAGCATAGTCCTGTGCCATTTGAACATCCAGTATTAAACAACTAAACACTGGAGCCAGCTGAGATTAAAGAGTGAGTCTTCAGAAACAGAGCAAGTGGCACATCCTTGTCCTTGCCTGAATCAATAAATTACAGGCTTCAAAGCATTCTCTGAGTAGCAAAGTAGGCTGGCTTTAGGCCAAAATGAAAAAAAAATATGCATAGTTTTCCTTCAGCTGCTGACTGTTCAAATGCGCTGCAGGAATGGAGGAGGGATTATAGAATGTGTCCTGAAACCTCCTTCAGGGTTTGCAAACCTGAGGCACATCATGCCATGTTCTCTTCTCTCTGCCATATATTTTCATAAAAGTGAACTGAAGCTAAATGAATATTTAAAATTGGCTTAAAGGAGCATGGAACTCAGAGTAAAAACAGCATGGCATTCGAGTTGTACAGACTTTTATGGGAGGCTTGGCTTTGCCAAGGATGGTTGACACTGTTTATTGCTATAGGATACTTGGACTTCTGTAGGATCTGCTGACATACATGCTCTGCTGGTGACAGGCATATAAGTCATAACTCAACCTTGAAATTGGCATGGACTCCAAACATCATCTCAAAAGATAATAGTTCTATAAAAACTGACATATAGATTTTATTTTCATCATGTTTCCTCCAAACAACAAATCATCCTGCCAGCATGGGAACCACAACTACATATTTATTGTCATAAAGCATATTGATTCAGATTTCATCTAATTGATTCTAATTATTAACCCACATGATTCACTATTATCCTTTCTGTTTTCCTGCTAAAGAACTTAAGCCAGAAACAATTACATAACTCCAAGTTCATACAGGGAATTATTGCCCACAAATAATTATATGTTCAATGCATCAGCCAGCATGTTTCACACAGTTCTGGTTAATCAGAGGAGGTTATCTGTCATGGCAATATATGTCTCTGATTTGTAAATCTGTTTTTCTTTTATTATTTTTGTCTTGGTTTGTTGGCTTTATGGCAGTCCTATAACCTGTACTAGACTTCAACTGTTTCTGTAACTGAGTTTGACTTTGAAATGTTGGATCTCTTAACTATATATCCAGAGTACTGGGATTATAGGAATGTGGTTACTTATGTAGTACAGGCAGAATTGTTTTCTGAATGATAATCTGGACTATGTCTGAGTAAATTTCTACAGTGGCAGAAATGAGCATCTTGATGAACAATTATCACAAGTAGTGATGTCTCATTCAGACCTATTGTGACCCACCAAAGTATACATACTACTTTATCTTTTACAGCATCCTAATAGATCTATGTTCACCAAAGTTATCTGAATTTTACTTTCATATTCATTATTTGGATATTTTCAAGAATCTCAGGATAATTTCTTTAAAAATATGAGAACTTACAGGTCACCATATACACCTAAAGTTGGATTGGAAATGACCATTATATTCCTGCTTAGCTGACTGGAGTCAATACATTTGCGGGCTCTACTTGCAAATATACAGAATTTCTCCTCCTACATGGGGATGTGTAAAGACCCCCTGCAAATGCCTTAAGCCACAAATAGCACCGAACCCTATAATGCTATCTTTAACTACACGAGCACATAGTAATTTATTGTTTTGTCGCACCTTTTTCCTCTACATACCATACTCTGTCCTTAGCTCTTACAGCTTGATCAAAAGCAAAAATAGCACAATCTAGCTTACCTTCTGCAAAATTTCATAAAAAAGTTATTTCCTTAATATTGCCTCAAAAAACACAGCATTTTATTTTCTTTTTATATAATGATAACATTTTATTTTTCACCTTTTGTTTTCATAAAGTAAGAAAAGATGGTTGTGTTAGAACAATATACTAAGATACATTATTGCTTATGCATAGAAACTTGTCAAACAGGAATGTTCTAGGTGTATGATAAGTTCTATGTGTGCAAAGACCACCTGCAGATACCTTAAGCCACAAGTAGCACCTCCAAAGAGACAGCTTCACTACTCTTTTTTCTTGTAGCCAGCAGGAATCATTTCCACTTTTTGACTATGAGTGCTACAATACTATGAATGTTGAACTGTTTAACAGAGGTAGCTACTAAAAGGTTGATGGGCATAAATACACTAGTAGAATATGAATCATCTCCTAATAAGTTAGAACAGAGCAATGCATGGATTCATTATCCTTCTAAAAATACATACTAATTTCAAATTGATTTATTATTCCTATATAGCATAATCTCACTGAATAGCTTTAGGTTGTTGATATTTAGTTACAAATGAGGAGAGAGTAATTTAGATATACAAAATATCTGTGTTATGTTATGGGAGGTAGGTTTTTGAGGACTCTAGTTGTTTATATGATTTCAACAAGTGCTTAATTATCATACACCTAGAACATTCTTGTTTGATGAGTTTCTATGCATAAGCAATAATATATCTTACTATATTGTTCTAACCCAAACATATTTTCTTACTTTCTCCTTCACTCAAAAATTTTAGTGTCCCTTTACTATGATCGTCATCTCCCTTCCCACATTGTACAGTCATAGATAACTATAAATCATTGTTCTTATATAAGAAATTTCAATTCAGCATGTCTCTTCCTCCCTGCAAAAATATCTTCATATTCATATATTTTCTTGCTTGGTTGCTGGCATTTTTGTAGTTGAGACAAATAGTGTTATACATTTTTTATAGTCTATGTGTAAGGGAAGACAATAAACACAACACAGTTTTTAAAACTTATGGTCATCATATTATACTGCATTTACCTCAACAAATGCCAAAATTAGTAAACTTTTATGTCCAAATAACTAAGAAGTAAATTAAATTATTTGCAAAATCCATAGACTATATTGGAAATACAAATGTTTATCAGCAGGATAGAACAATTATAAATCATTTAGATTCTCATCCCTGAAAATTTGTTAGGTTCTGGTTCTGAAAGTCAAACACAATTCCCTTAATGGAATTAATTAATTAATTAATGGAATTATCTTATGTGACATATTTTTTATTATTATATTGGCAGTGTAAATTACTCATAAATATAAATCTATCTTTCTTAGGCATTAATTATACTTTTGGTCTTCTATTGAATGGTAGGAATATAGGAAAGTCTTGTGTGTGCTGTCAAAGCAGCTGTGAGTTTATATGTGCTTCTGAGAAACCATAGTTCCTTGGAGTTAGTTGTCTACCACTTGCTTCTATAATCTTTTAGGCTTCTTTTTGCATAGATGTCTGAGCTTTGGAGGAGAGGGAAGAGATAAAATATACTGCTTTAGGCCAGAATGCACAATGCGCAAAGCTCTCTTGTTTGGGACATTGTATAGTTGTGGGCCTTGTTTCAATTAACAGCTTCTGCAAGAAAAAGCTTCTCTGTTGAAAGCTGAACGATGCCTAAACTATGGGTATAGCTACACAAGATCCAGCTATACCACTATTAGGTATATGTCCAACGATTCTAGATCTTACTACAGAGATAGCTGTTCATCCTCCCAGTTTCACCCACCCATCTCTCTACCCTCCCACCTTTATGTTCCTACTCAAAACTAACAGCGATCAAAAAGTACACCAATAAAAATTAAGAAAAATATAAGAGCCCTCAAAACGTGAGGAAGATTCTTCTGCCATTTTAAACCCTCCTTACAATGTACAAAAGAAATAAAACCTTCATTCCAACATCATAGTAACTACACTATTTTCCAGAAGCAATGAGTGAATACTTCAATATTTGATTAATCCCAGAAAGCATACACAGAAGTTAGCTCACAAATTATATGTAATGACATACTTCTGTCTTTAAAATAGTTATTTAATATATAGAGAAAATTTTGAAAAATAATTTGTGGTATACTAAAAATTATTCATAACAACATTTTTTATCAACCTAACACCAATCTAGATATATACTAAAAAAGGGAATCTTGATTGAGAATGGCCTGTGGAACTGTGTGTCGGGCATGTGTGACTCTATTCACTGTGAACCTACCATCCTGCCCTAGACAGGCAGTCCTCAAGGATACAAGAGAGACTCAGAGCCTGACCAATACAAATGCAGATGTATACAGAAAAACATTGGACTGAGAATGGGGAACCCAATGGAGAAATTAGAGCAAGGACTGTAGGGGTTTGCAACCCTTTAGGAAAAACAGTATCGACCAACCAGAACTCCCAAAGCTCCGAAGGACCAAATCACCAACCAAGGAGTACACATGGGGACACCCATGGCTCCAGCTGGATATGTAGCAGAGGATTGCCTTATCAGGCATCACTGCTAGAGGAGCCCCTTGGTCCTGTGGAGGCTCAATGCCCCAGGGTAGGGGAATGTTAGGGAGCTGAGGCAGGAGCAAGTGGATGGATGGAGGAACACCCTTATAGAGGGAGGATGGAGAGGGGAATGGGGAGGCCTTTGTGAAGGGGGATACAATTTGAAATATAAAGAAAATAACCAATAAAAATAATAGCCAAATAAACAAGAAAAAATATTGATATTTCTTAACATGGGTCTAAAAGAAAGACAGTACATAGTTTTCCTCAATGATTTCTTTGCTCCTTTTTACTATGTTGATTTTCTGGCATCTTTCAATGATGGACTATGATTGGAATATTTAAGCCAAATAAACTTATTCATCCCAAAGTTGCTTTTGGTCACTGTGCTTATTGCCCTACAGAAACCAGGGTATTGATTATATTGAATGTATGCATACATGATTCTCCATGATTGAAATCATGTATATATTGAAATTTTGTGGTTCAGAGAACTTCTCAATATGTTATATAAAAACCAGTACAGTAGATAGAACACAGCAATGTCAATAATGACAAAAACAATGCAATCTAGTTAGAAAAATGTTAAACTTAAACAAGGATGAATGACCAAAAGTAAACTCATGCATCATATATGACATTTATTAGAAAATTCTTAAGAAAACTGGTATTAAATACATCTAAATGTGAACCAAAGAATTATAAACTCGGAAATGTAGTTTTATTATTTAACACCTGAATGCATTTCTTTTGTTAGCCCTATCAATAGAACTTACATTCAAGGTTTTCTATGCTGTCCTACACTTTTACAGAGAATTTTAATATGACTGAGAGAGGGGGACCTAGGCTCCTAATTTCTGTTTTGTCTAAAACCTAGAGAGCATTTGTTAAGTTCTTTGCATTGATGCATTTTAATATTTTATTTATATTGAATTAAGTGTTGATTCTACATGACCTAGAGACCCTGAAAAACTCGAAACTTCTGTGTTTAAATATAAGCACTGTACATCCTCAGACCTAAGCAGATA
The DNA here is from genome assembly GCF_947179515.1 of Apodemus sylvaticus. Lineage (NCBI taxonomy): Eukaryota > Metazoa > Chordata > Mammalia > Rodentia > Muridae > Apodemus > Apodemus sylvaticus. Next base: position 69,621,963 of record NC_067473.1, on the reverse strand, counting down.
TTCCTTATTTTTCTTTGAATAATTTAATTTATTATAATATGGGCTCAAGAAGGTAGAATATACGAACACTTTTTTATTGGTAAATCATAACAATGTTCTTTAACAAAATGTTATTATTAATATAATTCCATGTAGATTATTCTTTTCTGATATTTTTGTTCATTCACCTTAAATGAATTTAATCATTTTTTCTTGATTTGCTAATGGTTCACTTCTCTTCATCTTTTTCTAATCCCTACATGTCATGAAGGACAAATAGGTTAGACTTTTCCATTAGTTTTAATTGGTCATAAGCCTACGTCAACAATGTTTGTCTTACTCCAAACCTAGCAGTCCAGATTTCTGCAATCAAATTATCATGGCCAAAATAAAGTATATATGGATTTGTTTAGATGTTGTTCTATTCTAAAATAGAGTTTCTGTGTTCTAAGTATTTATTTTATCATACATAGGAATGATATATTGTGTTTTTCCTATAAATTGTCTATGACATGGAATATTATCTAGATATGAATATAGAAACTGTATTGTACATATTCTGTCTCTATCTCACTTTTTCTTGCTCACATATATGGAAATAAATGTTTATGAAAAATGATTGAATACCTAGAGATTTATTCATGTATTTTTTGAAGGGAGGAGATGAAATACTACATATCTCAAACATGGTGAATGGAATTTAATTTACATATGTCCATAAATAGATGTGACAGCTTTTGCTTCCCAATTTTAGTTACTTCTTGAGGCATAAAATTTGTAAATTTTCATGATGGGCTTTGCTACAGTTTTTTTTATTGATATATTTTTTATATACATTGCAAATGATTTCCCCTTTTCTGGGTCCCCACTCCCCGCAAGTCCCATAAGCCCTCTTCCGTCCCCCTATTCTTCCATCCACCCCTTCCCACTTACCTGTTCTGGTATTCCCCTATACTCTTGCAGTGAGTCTTTCCAGAACCTGGGGCCACTCCTCCATTCTTTTTGGACATCATTTAATTTGTGGATTATGTCCTGGGTATTCAAAGTTTCTAGGCTAATATCCACTTATCAGTGAGTACATATCATGATTGATCTTTTGAGACTAGGTTACCTCACTTAGTATGATGTTCTCCAGCTCCATCTATTTGTCTAAGAATTTCATTGTTTCTAATGGCTGAATAGTACTCCATTGTGTAAATATACCACATTTTTTGTATCCATTCCTCCGTTGAAGGACACCTAGGTTCTTTCCAGCTTCTGGCTACTACAAATAGGGCTGCTATGAACATAGTGGAGCATGTGTCCTTATTGCAGGCTAAAGAATCCTCTGCATATATGCCCAGTAGTGGTATAACAGGGTCCTCAAGAAGTGACATGCCCAGTTTTCTGAGGAACTGCCAGACTGATTTCCAAAGTGGTTGCACCATCTTGCAATCCCACCAGCAGTGGAGGAGTGTTCCTCTTTCTCCACATCCTCGCCAACACTGTTTGTGGCTATTGTGAAGGGGGTCATTTCCCTAATTTCTTTCTCAGTCTGCTTATCCTTTGAATATATAAAGGCTACTGATTTGCTTGCGTTGATTTTGTAGCCAGCCACTTTGCTAAAGTTGTTTATCAGCTGTAGGAGTTATCTAGTAGAGTTTTTAGGGTCACTTAAGTATATGATCATATCATCTGCAAATAGTGATAGTTTGACTTCTTCCTTTCCAATTTGTATCCCTTTGACTTCCTCCTGTTGTCTAATTGCTCTAGCTAGGACTTCAAGAACTATATTGAAAAGATATGGAGAGAGGGGGCAGCCTTGTCTAGTCCCTGATTTTTGTGGGATTGCTTCAAGTTTCTCTCCATTTGGTTTGATGTTGGCTACCGGTTTGCTGTATATTGCTTTTACTATGTTTAGATATGGGCCTTGAATTCCTGTCCTTTCCACGACTTTTAGCATGAAAGGATGCTGAATTTTGTCAAATGCTTTTTCAGCATCTAATGAAATGATCATGTGTTTTTTTTCTTTGAGTTTGTTTATGTAGTGGATAGCATTTATGGATTTCCTTATATTGAACCATCCCTGCATCCCTGGGAAGAAGCCTACTTGATCATTGTGGATGATCATTTTGATGTGTTCTTGGATTTGGTGGGCAAGAATTTTATTTAGTATTTTTGCATCGATATTCATAAGGGAAATTGGCCTGAAATTCTCTTTCTTAGTTGGATCTTTGTGTGGTTTTGGTATCAGCATAATAGTGGCTTTGAAGAAGGAGTTGGGTAGTGTTCCTTCTGTTTCTATTTGGTGGAAAAGTTTGAAGAGTATTGGTGTTAAGTCTTCTTTGAAGGTCTGATAGAATTCTGCACTGAAGCCATCTGGTCCTGTGCTTTTTTTGGTCGGAAGGCTATCTATGACCCCTTCTATTTCTTTAGGGGTTATGGGTCTGTTTAGATGGTCTATTTGATCCTGGTTTAATTTTGGAAATTGGTATCTGTCTAAGAAATTGTCCATTTCCTCCAGATTCTCCAGTTGTGTTGAGTACAGGTTTTTTTAGTAGGATCTGATGATTTTTTGAATTTCCTCGGTTTCTGTTGTAATATCTCTGTTTTCATTTCTAATTTTGTTAATTTGGATACTTTCTCTGTGCCCTTTGGTTAGTCTGGCTAAGGGTTTATCTATCTTGTTGATTTTTTCAAAGAACCAGCTTTTGGTCTTGTTGATTTTTTCTATGGTTCTCTTGGTTTCTACTTGATCGATTTCAGCCCTGAGTTTGGTGATTTCCTGTCTTCTTCTCCTCCTGGGTGAGTTAGCTTCTTCTTGTTCCAGGGCTTTCAGTTGTTCCATTAATCTTCTAGTGTAAGCTCTCTCGAATTTCTTTTTGGAGGCACTCAAAGCTATGAGTTTTCCTCTTAGCACTGCTTTCATTGTGTCCCATAGATTTGTGTATGTTGTGCCTTCATTTTCATTAAATTCTAAGAAATCTTTGATTTCTTTATTTATTTCTTCCTTGACCAAGGTATCATTGAGTAGAGTATTATTCAGTTTCCATGTGTATGTGGGCTTTCTGTTGTTTTTACTGTTACTAATGACTACTTTTACTCCATAGTGATCTGATAGGAGGCATGGGATTAGTTCAATCTTCTTATATTTGTTGAGGTCTGTCTTGTGACCAACTATATGATCTATTTTGGAGAAGGTACCATGAGGTGCTGAGAAAAAGGTATATTCTTTTGCTTTGGGATAAAAAGTTCTATATTTATCTGTTAACTAAAATTGGTTCAAAGCTTCAATTAGTTTCATTGTCTCCCTGTTTTGTTTCTGTTTTCCTGATTGGTCCATTGGTGAGAGTTGATTGTTGAAGTCACCCACAATTATTGTGTAGGTTCAATGTGTACTTTGAGCTTTAGTAAAGTTTCTTTTATGAATGAGGGTGTCCTTGTATTTGGGGCATAGATGTTCAGGATTGAGAGTTCTTCTTGTTGGATTTTTCCTTTGACCAGCAAGTAGTGACCTTCCATGTCTCTTTTGATGACATTAGGTTGAAAGTCAATTTTATCTGAAATTAGAATGGCAACATCGGCTTGTTTCCTGGGACCATTTGCTTGTAGAATTGTCTTCCAGCCATTTACTCTTAGGTAGTTTTTGTCTTTGACATTGAGGTGTGTTTCCTGTATGCAGCAAAATGTAGGGTACTATTTATGTAACCAGTCTGTTAGTCTATTTTTTTTTTATTGGGGAATTGAGTCCATTGATGTTAAGAGATATCAAGGAGTAGTGGTTATTGCTTCCTATCATTTTTGATTATAATTTTATACGTGTAAGGTTATCTTCTTTGGGTTTGATGAAAGAAGCTTAATATCCTGCTCTTTCCAGGGAATAGTTTCCCTCGTTGTAATGGTGTTTTCCCCCTATTATCCTTTGTAGGGCTGGGTTTGTAGAAGTAAATTTGGTTTTGTCTTGGAATATCTTGGTTTCTCCATCTATAGTAATTGAGAGCTTCACTGGATATAGTAGTCTTGGCTATTTGTGTTCTCTTAGAGTCTGCATGAGCTCCGCCCAGGATCTTCTAGCTTTCATGGTCTCTGGTGAGAAATCTGGTGTAATTCTGATAGGTCTTCCTTTATATGTTACCTGCCCTTTTTCTCTTACTTCCCTAAGTATTCTTTCTTTGTTTAGTACATTTTGGGTTTTGATTATTATGTGACAGGAGGTATTTCTGTTCTGGTCCAGTCTGTTTGGAGTTCTGTAGGCTTCTTGTATATTCATGGGCATCTCTCTCTTTAGGTTAAGGAAGTTTTCTTCCATAATTTTGTTGAAGATATTTGCTGGCCCTTTAAGTTGTAAATCTTCACTCTCATCAATACCTATAATCCTTACATTTGGCTTTCTCATTGTGTCCTGGATTTCCTGGATATTTTGGGTTACAAGCTTTTTGCATTTTGCATTTTCTTTAACTGTTGAGTCCATGGTTTCTATGGTATCTTCAGCATCTGAGATTCTTGCTTCTATCTCTTGTATTCTTTTGTTGATATTTGGGTCTATGGTCCCTGATTTCTTCCCAAGGTTTTCTATCTCCAAAGTTGTCTCCCTTTGTGCTTTCTTAGTTGTTTCTACTTCTGTTTTTAGATCCTGGAAATTTTTGCTCAGTTCTGTCATTTGCTTGTTTGTGTTTTCCTCTAATTCTTTAAGCGATTTTTGTGTTTCCTCTTTCATGACTTCTGCCTGTTGATCAAGGTTCTCCTGTATTTCTTTAAGTGATATTTGTGTTTCCTCCTTATTGGCTTTTGTATTCTCCTGAATTTCTTTCAATGATTTTTGTGTTTGCCTTGTAAGGGCTTCTAATTTTTGATCCATTTTCTCCTGAATGTCTTTAAGTATGTCCTTCATGTGTTCCTGTAGCAGCATCATGACCAGTGATTTTAAATCCAAATCTTGTTTTTTTGGTGTGTTGGGGTATCCAGGACTTGCTAATGTTGGAGAATTGGGCTCAGATGCTTCCATAATGCCTTGGTTTCTGTTAGTAACGTTCCTACCTTTGCCTTTAGCCATCTGGTTCTCCCAGGAGTTAGATGGTCTTATTGTCACTGGCTGGTGCTTCAACCTACTGTGGATCTTTAAGGTTATTTCCGCAACACTGGATGACTGGGCTTTTCTGGCACAGATTACTGATATGCTGGCTTCCTCTTTTGTGCCTTTGGAGCCCTTCTCAGTCTTGCCTCAAGCAATGTTATACTTAGTTTCTCAAGGTCAATCAGATGTTCTCTCTCTGCTCTATTATAGAGCGAAGATGTTGTGGTGGGGGTCACTCCCTCTGTTGATTCTCACATAGGACTCAGGTCCTGTGATGGACTGGCTTGCAGATGAATCACCTATGTGCTCAGTTCCTGAGTGCAGGCAGACCCCTGGCAGTTTGCACAACCAGAAATCTAAAGCTCAGGGTTATACAGTACCTAGTGATCCTTTTCTGTCCAGGCAGGCAACGAGTATGGCTGCAGGGCTTCTCTCCTTCCACAGCTCCCCGGGCAGGACACGGGCCCCAAGCCCGGCGGCCTGGCAGACCAAAGTCTCCTAAGTGCTCAGTTCCTGAGTGTAGGCAGACCCCTGGCGGTTTGCACCACCAGAAATCTAAAGCTCAGAGTGATACAGTACCTAGTGGTTTACTACAGTTTTATGTAAATCATGTACACATTATATGACCATATCTGGCTAATAGATACTTCATTTTATCCACAAAATCATAGTGATGAAATCAGGTCTAGAATAAGATGATCATAGATGTGCCCATGATACACAGAAATCATTTTTTGCATTGTCTCAGTCACCATTTCTTTTTCATGTGAGAGAATAAAAGTGCTCTGACGGTAATCTGGTACACAGACCATTTTCAAAATAGCTGTCACTTATGAGTAATCATTTATGAAGGACTAACATTTAAGAAACTCTACTGTGTCATTTTTTTTTTAGATTATAGCTTCTATACTAGGAACAAATATATTTAGATGGAGTCTAAAGAATTCTCTGCATGGTTTTTGATTTCTATAGTTAGTATTTATTTCATTTATGATAAAATTTCTATGGGGAAACATTGAAGGACACTCATAATTGCTAATAAATAGCTGAAATAGAGGATAAATGTAAAGGGCAGATGGAGCTTCTATGGCCAGGAGATAAACTTGGGTACAGGATTTATGATCTCTCCTCAGGAATACTGTAAACCTTTTTTTGATTGTTCAAAAGATCAAAAAAGGGGAGGGGCAACATTTGAAATGTTAATAAAGAATATATCTAATTTAAAAAAAGACCAAAAGAGAATATAGATTTCTCTTTTTTCATCAATTGTTACTTTATATTTGATTTCACTTAAGTACTGAATATAAAAATATAAGGTAACATAGCAACTATTTACTGTATTTTTAATTTCTTATAGACAAAGCCCTGTTAATTCAGTGAATTGATTCTAAAAATTTATTTCAAATGTCTTTCTCAATTAAAATATAATAGATAAAGTTATCTATGAAGTGAAAATTAAGGGTTCTTTGGAAGGTCACTTGGATTGTGCTTTGCTGGGGGGAACACGTGAAGGATTGGTTTGTTTAAGTGGAGAAAGTTGTGAAAAGCTAAAGCAGACTCTGAAGCTGACATAGGATGGAAGATGTTCTGCTGAAGCAAGCACATAAAAGTACTCTTTTTTTTACATTTTTTTTATTCGATGTATTCTTTATTTACATTTCAAATGATTTCCCATTTTCTGGGTCCCCACTCCCTGCAAGTCCCATAAGCCCTCTTCCCTCCCCCTGTTCCTCCATCAACTCCTTCCCACTTCCCTGTTCTGGTATTCCCCTATACTTTTGCATTGGGTCTTTCCAGAACCAGGGGCCACTCCTCCATTCTTTTTGGACATCATTTAATATGTGGATTATTTCTTGGGTATTCCAAGTTTCTACGTTATTATCCACTTATCAGTGAGTGCATACCATGATTGATCTTTTGAGACTGGGTTACCTCACTTAGTATGATATTCTCCAGCTCCATCCATTTGTCTACGTATTTCATGAATTGATTGTTTCTAATGGATGAATAGTACTCCATTGTGTAAATATACCACATTTTTTTGTATCCATTCCTCTGCTGAGGTTGTTTCCAGCTTCTCTTAATGAAGGACTGACTCTTTGCTAACAACTTGCAAGTATTAGTCTGCCTTACTTTGTGTAGCTGAGCTGCATTTGTTGGAACTCTGCAGCCTCAGGCAAATTGGATGCACATGCTGAGCCAAGATACAGGCTAAGGCAAGGCACATGGAGTGGAGGGCATGTGACATTTGGGGGGATAAGAATAGGACTCGATGGAATGGTGGAGACAGAACATGGCTTTCTGGTACATTGCTAGTTGTGCAATGCTGTAGCTCTCATGTGTTCCCTGATCTTCAGTTCCCTGAGAGAAGCACAGCTGAGAACTGGCATTTTCTGTGTCCCTCCTGCTTACTGGAGCCAAGAATGAGGCCTGGCTGTCACCCCTGGTTGTGTCACCACTGTTCCTAACAGAACTCGAACTGGATTGCTGTTATATCCGAGAGATGTTTACAAGTGGATCGAGCTACCTGTGAAATTAACTGCTGATTTCCAGACAACACAGATGGGAGTTGCTCCAAGAAATCTTACTAAACAGATCCACTTCCCTGTATCCTTTCTTTTCCACTACCTCTGGTGAGTGGTGTGTTACAAGGGAGATTAAAGCATTTAAAAGCCATCATTAAATATAGGATTTTAAAAATATTAAAGTTACAATACGATATAACACTATCATCATCAGACAAAGAATATGAGAAGATACACAATACTTTGGTGATAAAATTATTCTCTAATCTTTTTAAAAACAAGTGAAAATTAAATAAATTGAAACCACTTCTTACAGAAGAAAAATATGATGTAATGATCTGCTAAGTATGATTTGTTAAAAAAAAATCTACATTACCTTGGCTACACATACTGATGACTGTATCTAAAGAACATAAGAAATTTCTGAAGATATAAGTAGTCAGATAATCACATGTGAATATATATTGCCAAACAATAGCCTAGAAACAAGCTACTGACTCATTATGCATGTCAAGATATTGAACCCAAGGGAAAGATAACAACTTACCAGTCCAAACTTCTACAGGGACTTATAATTAGGAGTCAAGACTTCTCCTCTCCTAAGACTACAGTCTATATACATACATACATATCTATTTATATTATATGCTACAGTAAGATTTCAAAAAACATAGCTGTTTTGCCTTGTTAATTAAACATAAAAGCCTCTTTCAAAGATATATCTTTTCCTGAAAAATAAACGAAATGATAAAATCTTACATACTCACAAAGATCACACAAAGCCCTCAGCTAGGTTTGTAGGTTTGACTTTCTGGAGAACAGTCTAAGCTATTAGGCCGATTGTGATAATGCTACAGTCTTTAACATCACAGAAATGCTCTTAAGGGGAAGAGAAGGGGGCTTGCGGGACTTTCGGGGAGTGGGGGGACTAGAAAAGGGGAAATCATTTGAAATGTAAATAAATTATATCGAATAAAAAAAAAAAAAGTCTAGAGAGTTTTGATAGTTAAAGGTACTCGTATTTTAGCCCATCATCACCATCAAAGAGGCATGTACACCTGAAAGTCTTCTATGAAGCCTCTAGGAATACAATACTCACAGTGGACGGTACCCCCTTGCTGAGGAACCCTAAAGAAAGGGAATTGAAATGTTCCTGCACGGGAACCTGTGTTTTTACCCAGAAAGTGACATCATCATTTTCCTACTGAAGAATAAAGAACATTTCATGTGTTTTCAGAGAAATTTTTAACCTTAGAAACATGTTCACTGTATCTTGAGAAGCTAGACTGGGAAAAAAGGAAATTGTTTTTTCAGCTTTATGGTTTGCAACAAGGCAGTGTAGTCTTATGATCTTTAACTTTATGATATTATCTATTTATTTTCATTACTAATATTTAAAATTTGTGTTCCTTTATTTGCCGTCTTTTTAATCACTGTTGTTTCCTTCCACCAATATTTCTTTTTTTTAATATTTTTTATTCGATATATTCATTATTTACATTTCAAATGATTTCCCCTTTTCTGGCCCCCTTACTCCCTGAAAGTCCCATAAGCCCCCTTCCTTTCCCCTGTTCTCCCATCCACCCCTTCCCACTTCTCTGTTCTGGTTTTGCCCTATACTGCTACACTGAGTCTTTCCAGAACCAGGCCATTCCTCCGTTCTTCTTGTACATCATTTGATGTGTGGATTATGTTTTGAGCATTCCAATTTTCTAGGCTAATATCCACTTATTAGTGAGTGCATACCATGACTAATCTTATGAGACTGGGATACCTCACTGAGTATGATGTTCTATAGCTCCATCCATTTGTTTAAGAATTTCATGAATTCATTGTTTCTAATGGCTGAACAGTACTCCATTGTGTATATATACCATATTTTTTGCATCCATTCTTCTGTTGAGGGATACCTGGGTTCTTTCCAGCTTCTGGAAAAGAAGGGCATTTCTTTTATAAATAGGGATGCTATGAACATAGTGGAGCACGTAACCTCATTACCTCCTGGGGAATCCTCTGGGCATATGCCCAGGAGTTGTATAGCAGGATCCTCCAGAAGTGACATGCCCAGTTTTCTGAGGAACCTCCAGACTGATTTTCAGAGTGGTTGTACCAATTTGCAACCCCACCAGCTGTGGAGGAGTGTTCCCCTTTCTCCATATCCTCGTCAACACCTGTCTCCTGAGTTTTTAATCTTAGCCATTCTGACTGGTGTAAGGTGAAAACTCAGGGTTTTTCTGATTTGCATTTGCCCAATGAGTAATGAAGTTGAGCATTTTATAAGATGCTTCTCAGCCAACCAAAGTTCTTCGGGTGAAAATTTTTTGTTTAGCTCCATACCCCATTTTTAATAGGATTATTTGGCTTTCTGGGGTCTAACTTTTTGACTTCTTTGTATATATTGGATATCAGCCCTTTATCTGATGTAGGGTTGGTGAAGATCTTTTCCCAATTTGTTGGTATCCCAATTTGTCCTTTTGATGGTGTCCTTTGCCTTACAGAAACTTTGTAATTTTATGAGGTCCCGTTTGTCTATTCTTGATCTTAGAGCATAGGCTCTTGGTGTTCTGTTCAGGAACTTTCCCCCTGTACCTATGTCCTCAAGGGTCTTCCCCAGTTTCTTTTCTATTAATTTCAGAGTGTATGGCTTTATGTGGAGGTCCTTGATCCATTTGGAGTTGAGCTTAGTACAAGGAGATAAGGATGGATCAATTCATATTCTTCTGAGTGCTAACCTCTATTGAACCAGCACCATTTGTTAAAAAGGCTATCTTTTTCCCACTGGATGTTTTCAGCTCTTTTGTCGAAGATCAAGTGGCCATAGGTGTGTGGGTTCATTTCTGGATCTTCAATCCTATTCCACTGATCTGCCTGCCTGTCACTTTACCAATACCCTGCAGTTTTTAACACTATTGCTCTGTAGTATTGCTTGAGGTTGGGATACTGATTCCCCCAGAATTTCTTTTGTTGTTGAGATAGTTTTAGCTATCCTGGGTTTTTTGTTATTCCTGATGAATTTGAGAATTGCTTTTTCTAACTCTATGAAGAATTGAGTTGGAATTTTGATAGGTATTGCATTGAATCTTTATATTGCTTTTGGCAAAAATGGCCATTTTTACTATGTTAATCCTGCCAATCAATGAGCAGGGGATTTCTTTCCATTTTCTGAGGTCTTCTTCTATTTCCTTCTTCAGAATCTTGAAGTTCTTGTCATACAGATCTTTCACTTGCTTGGTCAGAGTCACACCAAGGTACTTTATACTGTTTGTGGCTATTGTGAAGGTCGATATTTCCCTAATCCCGTTCTTTCTCAGCCTGCTTATTCTTTGAGTATAGGAAGGCTTCTTATTTGCTTGAGTTGATTTTATAACCTGCCACTTTGCTGAAGTTGTTTACCAGCTGTATGAGTTCTCTAGTGGAGTTTTTTTGGGTCACTTTGGTAGACTATCATATTATCTGCTCCACCAGTATTTCAAATCACAAAATTATCCATTCACCTTAAAAATCAATTATTCTATATGTAGAATTGCGTAAGAAAATACTACTCTTTTCTGATGCTGTTTCTTTAACTTGGAAAAATGCTAATACTTATTTCTACTAACCAGTTTTTTTTAAAAGAACCAAATGTAATACCACATGCTTCAATTGCTCCTTAATTATTACTACAACTAAATGTGAAAGAAAATATCCTTTTGTGAAGATATTATGACACTTGCAATTTTAATTTTGTAACAATTTTAATTTTTTGCTTTGTCTAGTAACTGCCAGAGGGGCTGAATTCCTAACTCAGAGTGTCAGTCTTTGAAAAAGTGAACCTACTCAATCTTTGGGTATTTTATAACCTGCAATACCCTTTGAACCTCCTACTCAAAGTTGGAAGCCACATATTAATTGAAATTTATATCTTTGGCACTTGAAGTATGTTGCAGCTGGATTTTGATTTGCTGTGCAAATTATACTAATTCACAAATAGTTGCATTATTTATACTATTTTTCAATGTGCTTTGATTTGCATAGAAGGAATTGTGTGTGTGAGAGTGTCTGTGAATGTATACATATAAAAAAGGCTTTCTTTTGGAGTATTCTTTTTTCATATCAGTTAATTATTTGTTTGGTGTATTTTAGTTAACAGGGATTTACAATGCAAATTGCTGAAGGGATATGAAAAGGTGAGAGAGTGTAGGAGAGCTGGCATCATATATATGTATATATTCATACACATACACACACATACACATATACTTACACATACACATATACTTACACATACACATATATATATACATGTGTATTATCGGTTATTTTATTTATTTACTTTTCAAATATTATCCCTCTTCCCTGTTTCCCCTCTGCAAATAAACCTACTTTTATGAGGGAACTCCTACAACCACCCACCTACTCCCACCTCCCTGCCCTGGAATTCCCCTATGCTAGTCCATCCAGCCTTCACAGGACCAAGGGCCTCCCCTCCCTTCGGTGCCAGATAAGGCAATATTCTGCTACATATCCAGCTGGAGTCATGGTTCCCTCCATGTGTACTCTTTGTTTGGCAGGTTAGTCCCTGGGCACTCTGAGGGTGGGGTCTAGTTGGTTGATGTTGTTATTCTTCCTATGGGATTGCAAATTCTTTCAGCTCTTTTAGTCCTTCCCCTAACTCTTCCATTGGGGTACCCATACTCATTCGAATAGTTGGCTGAGAGCATCCACATCTGTATTGGTCAGGCTTCGGCCATACCAGCCTTCTGTCAGCAAGCACTTCTTGGCATCAGCAATATTGTCTGGATGTTGTATCTGAAGATCAGTTGGACCCTAAGATGGGGCAGTCTTTGGATGGCCTTTGCTTCAGTTTCTGGTCCTCTCTTTGTCCGTGAATTTCCTTTAGACAAGTCCAATTCTGGGTTAATATTTTTGAGATCAGCAGGTTTCCCCATAATTCTCTTTGGGATATATATATATATATATATATATATATAGAGAGAGAGAGAGAGAGAGAGAAGAGGGGACAAGGGAGGCAGGTAGAAAGGATGGAAGGAGAGAATTCCTTTTATTACATATTTATTTTATAAACCTAATTCATAAACACATAAATGTAATGATGTCATTTCCATCCTCCTTTTCCTTTTTACAGGATCCCCTCTGGTCTTTTTCACATTCATACTCCATTTATTTTCTTAGTTGTCATTACATGGATATATGTATATGTAGGTACATATATGTTCAAAGATGATCAATAGTTCTAGAAAATTTGAGAAATGAGAGAATAAACATTTTACAAAATGCCTATTTGAAACAACTAGGATAACTTCAAAGCCAAATTTAAAAGACTATTTTTATATCTTCTGGTAATAAGTAGTAACCACTTAAGTATACCAAATTTCATGAGAAAATTATTTTAGTCCTATTCATTCACTTCACGGCTGATTGTTTCCTTGTCAACTATAAACTTACATGTTATTATCCTTCTTTTATTACCTTGGGGTTTTTATCCTGAAAATGTTCTAAATTTTGTCAAATGTTTTTTGTTTTCTTTTGTTATCCTCCTTTTGTCTTGTTTTGCATTTATTTAAATGGTGATGAGAATCTTTCTCTTAATTGTGCTTACATTCTATATTGCATTATCAGTATATTGCATTATACTTAAACATGTTTGAATTAAAGGAATGTTTTTTAAATTGATCATGAAACACTCTTTTTTAAAATGTGTTTTTGGATGCATTCTATGAAAATTCTTGAATGTTTGGTTCATTTATGTTTACCATAGATATTGTTTCTGGTCAAATTGTATATTCTATTCTAATAGCCTGAAACTAGATCCAAATTTATCAATTGTATAAAAACACTATCCCATCATTCAAAGTGCTAAAATGATGTTCCAGAAATAAATAGCACTTGCTGTTCTTCCAGTGAGCCTGAGTTTTGTTCCCAGAGCCCATGTGGCAGCATAAACTATCAGTAACTCGAGTTGTGGTTATCATAAGCCCTCTTCAGGACTCCATAAGCACCATGCTTGCAGATGATATAATTAACGTCAAAATGGCAGAGACTCTTCCCATAGAATAAAAATAAATGCTTTTTAAAAGTATCATCAAAAAGTAAATCAATGACTATTTTATAAGGATTACAAATTTGAAAGTACTAGAAAAAAACATAGAAAACAGAGATTGTGACAAATACAGTAAATTTTGGGAAAATATTATTCTAGTACCTCTGGAAATGAGCAAGAATTCACAAAGTTTAATTGTATTATGCTTAAAAAGATCAAAGAAGCCTTCAGTATTACCAAAGAAACCCAGATCTGGGACAGTAAGAATGACAGAAGTAAATTATCCAATATTTGTAACACAGACAGTTAGTGACTAGTGCATTTAAAGAATCCAGAAAACAAATAAAATTATATGTATTCCAAATCACAAATGAGACACTGAAGTAAGCACTTATCTATTGAAGAACTACTGGGGCCAATATATACATGACAAGAAGCTCAGCACCTTTCACCATTAGAGAAACTCAAATTAAAAAAAAAAAAATTCAGTTTCCGTGGTATCTCAATCAGAACGGCTAATGTCAAGAAATCAATAAGCAGTAAATGTTGAGAAAAATGCAGGACAAATGAAAACCTATATACCAAAAAGGATAATGTAAAGTAGTCCATTTACTATGAATGTTTCTCAAAAATATTAAAACCAAGATTTCCATATGAGCCAACAATACAAACCTGAATATAAAACCAAGACTTCCAAATGAGCCAAATACACCACCAATCATGGGCATAAAACCAAGACTTTACTATGAGTTAGCTCTACCGGGATTTAAATCCAAGACTTACATAGGGGCCAAATATACCACTTTTGGATATATATCTAAAAGAGTCAAACTCAGCACCTATGCAATATAATATATTCATGACTTTATACTGCTGTGACAAAACACTATAACAACAGCAACTTATAGAAGGAAAAATTTATTGGTCATATGACTCCTTATTTTATAAGACTCCGTAATATCAGGGAGAAACAGGGAAAGGGCAGACATGGCAGCAAGTTGAGTAGCTCATATATTAAACTTTAAGTACAATTCAGAGTATAAACTAGAAAAGATTCAAGTCTTCAAACTCCCCAAATCCTACTTTCACTTTCCATACTAACTCCAACAAGGCTACACCTACTGAGCCTACCCAAAATGGCACTACCAACTGGGGTACAAGCATTTAAATGACCAAAAGTATGGAGGATGTTTAATTCAAACCACCACTTAGAGAGATCTCTCACTCATGACAATCTCTACACTGTTTATAAGTGACTAATTACAGAATCAGATTAAATTACTATCAAGTGGTGACTAGTTAGAAGACACAGAGTATTATTGTACCTTGAATGGAAAATATAGCCCATGAATTCATGTGTTTGAATATATAGTCTACAGTATAGAATATGCTTCTTTAATATAGAGCCTTCATCTTCATATTCTAAAAATAAATGAGTTCAATGTATTAGATATACTCTCTCACATATATGTCTCTTAAGAGTCTTTTCTTCTTTAATTTACAAATATAGGAGTCACTGATGTAGCCATGTATTCCAAACAGTGGGTAAACTCTTCACCTTGAAAACTCATAAACAGCAGCCTGGTACAACAGATAAGCAGTCCACATGGGAGGAAGACTCCATGTCTAACTCCTGCTTCATGTCTTTTGACATTTGTAATAGAACAAACCACGTTCTCTCTGAGATACTTCACCCCACATCTATATTTACAAAACCATATTATGAAAAGGTAGCTGTGATGCAATACAATCCCAAGAGCAGAGAGGTGAGAAAACCTCATACTGCACATGGTAAATCACCCTTTCCTTATTTGGTTCTTACAGAGGTATACAGCCTGAGCCATCAACAACACTCACATCAGATCTGAAGTCCTGCTGTTCCCATAACTTCTGTAGTTCGTCATTTCACTTCAGTTGGGTTATTAATCTATTTCAATTGATTGACAGTTGCACAGCAGTTGTTTGATTTATAATTTGCACCCAAGTTATTGAATTTATAATTTGGACAGAGCTCTAAATGCATTTTTGATTTATGTGTGTCCCCCATGCAGTTATAACAAATCATTGGCACTTGAGCAACATTTACTGGAAGACATGTACATTTAGCAGCTGAATTTTTAAAGGGCAAAGGAATCAGAATTTCTTCATGTAAAATAAAGAATCAATGCTTCAAATAACTGTAGAAGGAATAGTGTGCACAAGTGAATAAGTGTCAGTGACAATGTTTAATAACCTGAAATATCAAATCCCTTTGTTATTTGTCCTCTCTATAGGCCACAGTAGGAATCTGCAGTTTGTCAGTCAGACCACAGGACTTCTCAGCTAGTCTCTCTGTTTCTTTCTCTGTCTCTGTCTGTCTCTATCTCTCCCTTTCTTTCTCTCTCTCAAATCTCTCTTACACACACACACACACACACACACACACTCTTAAGGACATAGAAAAGTTAGTAGCAAAGCTCATAATTTCATCAGACTTCTTGTTTCTTGTTCTTTAATCTGTCCTAAGTGCTACAGTTCGATTTAATTCTTTGAAACATAGAATTAAGTATAGAACATAGTATTTGGTATCCTTATTTTAGGTAGACTTTAATAGCATAGTTCAGTGATGCTTAAATGAATTTAAAATACAACTATACTACACAAGTTCCTGCTTTGATGTGTTTGATTCTCTAGGCAAAGTGTATAAGAACTGGAGAAGAACTCTGGATCTGTCATAGATGATATTTAGCAAAGATTCGACCAAGGAGATATTCATGGTGGGACACCCAGAATATACATATTTTAGTATTTTTTATTGACTGAGGTTTTCATTGGGCCTATGCTAATAGAAATGTATGTGCTCAAATGCAGTGTTTTCCCTCATGGATAAATTGGTTTCTATTAATTCATGGAAAATGACAATTTATCTTCTTAAGAAATCCTGTCTTTATGGTGAACCCATGTAAGTGTGTGCCTTGTATCTTGAGATGGCTTGTTCATTGCTGTTAACTGTACTGCTTTCTGTACTATGGATCAGTAGAACCTGCTGTTCTGTACAGCTAACTATACCTCTGTTCCAAATGAGTACCCTCTCCCAACTACTTCTCTCCTTATTTTCCCAGGATGTGGAAATTGCTATTTTACTCATAGGTTCTATGAGGCCAACAATCCTCTGCTTCCATATGTGAACAAGGCACTGCAGTGTTATCTTAAAATGAAAGAACTTAAAGTGAACATGAAGAGAAGGAAAGTCCTCCAGGCACATCCATGTTGTCACAGATCAAATCATCTGATTCCAGAAAGTCTTATGTTCCGGCTGGATTTTACCATGCATGTGTATCGTCTGATAATATCACTAGTCTGTTGTTTGAATATTCATAGTCTCCATAATATTTTCTAATTTATCAAAAGTCACAAAACTTTGAAATATACTTTCTTGGACGTTGTATCCAACTCCTTTACATGGGCCAGTTTTTTCTCCATTGCCATTGGATACACTTGAAAAGACTATGACACGCTAGTTGGTGGAAGAAAGTAAAGTTATTACTTTATAGTCAAACAAAAACAACTGCCTCTTTAAGACTCATCTCTAATTGTAAAACAGTTTTCTTCTTGCTACAGTATTAGGTGTCATATTAATCTTTCTTTCTGACCTCATTCTGGCAAATTGTCTTGGAGAGAGAAATAAATAATGTTCCTGTAAATTGATTTATATGAACTCTAGAAATATAACACTAGCAAAAAAGATGCAGAGCTGGTCAGTGGATCAAAGGTGTCTCTACCTTATCATTTGTCTCAGACTGAGTTCCAAGCAATTACCGAAATGCCCACTTTCCTAATGCCATGCCTTCAATCAAATATCCTGAACTTTGACTTCTAGTGATTGGGTCTCAAATATAATGGAATGGCTTCCCCCAGTGGCCAGGAAATGACCTCAACTAGGAATCAGAGCTTACCTTGAGGGTCAGGTTAAAGAAACGAAGATGAACACTTGGAGCAAAGAGGTCATAGCTTTAAATTTTCCAGTTTTTCCATGAATTCAGCAAAAGAACTATATTTCAGAGCATAACACTCATTTGTCCTTTCCCCTCACTGTGAACTGAATGATTGCACAGAGATGATTTGGTTTAAGTCTTAAACTCACTCACCTTTTATTACTATCAGATTCAAGCTTTATGTACCATGGCTAATATCCAATAGAGTATGACTGTACATAACCTATTAGCTGACTAATTTTCTTCTCTGTGAAAAGTGGCAGAATTTATTTTGATAGTGTGTAACCTTTCTTACATGTTTTATCTACCTAGCAGTATGTAGTAAATATTTGCTTTATCATGGGGTTAAAGTGCTGATGCTACAATGGCTAAAGTGAAAGCATTTTTACCAGTGGCTACTGAATTCACTATGTAATGAGACTGAAGCTACTAAGTAGGATTAATGTCTTTTTGAGAAGAGGCACTGAAAAGGCTATCTTTCTTTACCTGGTGAGGATCCTCACAAAATTCAGTAGCTGGGAAAATAGGAAAATGTCCTTTCTGACAAATGGATTCTTCGATTCTACAATTTCTAAAACTATAAAATACATATTTATGTTTTCACTTGCCTTGTATTTGATGATATCACAAGCAAATTTTCAAACTGCTATTTCATCATCATTGAAAACAAACAAATAGAGCATATTTTTATGAATGGAAAACCACTCAGTAAAGGTTGAGATATCAATTGTTAAAAGGTGTTTAATAGTTAAGAGCATAGTTGAGCAAGTGGCCTTGTGGTATGGTGGAGTTTTATTTGATCATATGTTTAGGAGGCTCTTGAGGTAGATCTACTCTCAATTTTCTGAGAAAATTCAGAATAGATTTTCAAATTGATTGTACATGTTTGCAGTCCCAAAAATAATAGGGGAGTGTTCCCCTTGATTCAAATCCTTGCCAAAATATGCTGTAACTTGAGTTCTTGATCTTTGCCATTCTGATTGGTATAAAATGGAGTTTCAGAGTTGTTTTGATTTGCCTTTCCCTGATAAGTAAGGATGTTGAACATTTATTTAAGCACATCTCAGGCACTAGAAATTCCTCTGTCAAGAATTTTCTGCTTAGATCTGCACCTCATTTTTTAACTGGTTATTTGGTTTGCTGATGTCTAGTTTCTTGAGTTATTTATATATTTTGGATACCAGCCCCCTGTCATATTTGGAGGTGGTGAAAACCTTTTTCCATTCTGTAGATTGCTTTGTTGCTCTCTTGGTGGTTTCCTTGGCCTTAGTAAAGCTTTTTAGCTTCCTAAGGTCCCATTTATTAGCTGTTCATCTTAATGTCTGAGCTGTTTGTGTTCTGTTCAGGAAGTTGTCTCTTGTGCCAATGCATTGAAGGTTACTCCCCACTTTCTTTTTTATCAGATTTAGTGTATCCATTTTTAATTTTTTTTATCAATCATTTTGTTTACATTTCAAATGTTAACCCCCTTCCTGTTCTCCCGTGCATGAACGCCTCTCACATCCACATCCTCTTTGCCTCTAAATGGGTGCTCCCTCCATCACCTACTCCTGTCTTACCCCTCCATTTCTGTGTTGAAGTCTTTGATCCACTTGGACTTGAATGTTGTGCAAGGTGACAAATATGAATCTACTTGCATTCTTTACATGCAGAATCCAGTTAGACCAGAAGAACCATTTATTGAAGTATCCACATGTTTGTAGATTTACTTCTGGTTCTTTGATTCTATTCTGTTGACAAATCTCTGTTTTTATGGCAGTACATGTGGATTTTTTTGCCACTGCTTTGTAGTACAACTTGAAGTCAGTGATTGTGATAGATTCAAAAGTTATTCATAGCAGCTTTATTGTAATACCAAGGATGTAGAAATAACCCAGATGTCCCTCAACCAAAGAATGGATATTAGTCACAAAGTACAGTGTAAACATGTTAAGTACCCAGGAGGGTCCAAGGGCTTGAATCTTATTGAAAAGGGAAATAGAATAGATATCACAGGTGGATGGAGGAAAGGACTTGGTTGGGCAAGGAGAGGGGATGAGAACAAGAAGGATGAAGTTCAGAGAGAGCAGACCAAGAGACTACTCGAAAGGACAGTTAGGCAACTCGGGTCTTCATCTTTGAGATAAGCTAGAAACATAAGACAATGGAAACTTCCACTAATCAGTGATGAGAACCCTAGCTAAGACACCTAGAAATGGGGAATATGGAGCCTGAGTCAGCCATCTCCTATAACCTTGCAAGACTACCAAAGGAAGTGTTGGAAACCATCCCACTAACCTAGTAATAAAACCCTGGACCCACATTATTTCTGCCTACAAGATATGCAGGTGTGAAAGATGGAACAGAATTTGAGGGAAAAGCCAATCAATGACTAGCCCAGCTTGAGACCCATACTATAAGAGGGAGATAACCTCTGTCACTATTAGTGTATTCTGCTATATTTACAAACAGAAACAAAGCAAAATTGTCATCAGGGAGGCTTCACACAACAAGTGATGGAAACTGACACGGAATACCAGAGTCAAACATTAAGTGCAGCTTAGGAAATCCTGTAGAAGATGGGAAGGAAAGATAGAAGAAGCCAGAGGGGTCAAGAACACCACAAGAAAACCTGAACAATCTCCTAGCCTGGGCCCATAAGGGCTCCTAGAGACTGAATTGCCAAGCACAGAGCATGCAAAGGACAGACCTAGACCTTCTGCATTCTATTACTGCTGTGTAGCTGGGTCTTCATGTAGGGCTCCTTAAATAGTAGCAGGGGCTAACTCTGACTGCATTGCCTGACTTTGGATCCACTTTCCCTAACTGAGCTGCCTTGTCTAGGCTCAATATAAGAAGGTGCATCTAGTCTTACTACAATTTGAAATGCCAAGGTTGATTGATATCTACAGGAGATCTCCCCTTTTCTGAGGACAAGAGAAGGAGGGATAGATGGGGGAGAGCGGAGTTTAGAAAGAGAGACTGGAAAAAGAAGAGAGAGGGGAAAGTTATATCAGGATATAAAGTAAATCCGTAACTTAAATCAATTTGTAAAGAGGGGATTACAATAGCAAATGAACTGGGAATAGAATGAGCTACTTAAATTAATGTTTCTCAACCTTCCTAACACGGGGTCTCCTTAATACAGTTTCTCATGTAGTAGTGACCACTGATCATAAAATTATTTTTGTTGCTATTTCCTAGCTGTAATTTCTCTACCTTTATAAAATGATGAGACTTAAAAAGATCATTTTCGCAAATCGATGTAGTATGGTCAAAGTGACAGAGCTGTCCTATAAACAAAGCTCCATCCAACAGTGGCTAAGACTGTACCAGCCAGTTAAATGAAAAAAATCCATGTTAATCAAAAGCGAAACAGAAATCACTGACTGAGACATCAAGGTATGGATATTAAGGGTGTAGTAAAGTATACTATACTGTATAAAGAAGAAACTTGTTAGAATGCAGGTGTAAAAATAGAGGCAAGAAATATTTTTACAAACACTGCTGGAGTGAGAGCTTGAGAGCAGTTCCACATGAAAGTAAAAGAGAAGAACTCTATGGGGGCAGATATCTATGAAGCAGCCTTATTCAATGATTTCCTGGTGCAGTTGTCATTAGCAAATGAAAATAGGGGACAGATCACATTGGGACTGAAATGAAGTGATAAATGTACCTTAATCTACATATGAGATACAACTGTATAATGAGATATGTTTTCTTTTATTTTTTATTTGAATTAAAATTCAACTTTGCATAAGCAAATGTTTCTAGCAGCCCCATGTATGATTTCCATATATGGATGAAGTTTCTTTCTATTACTGAACCACTCAAAGAGCATTTGCTTAGTATCATAAACAACTATAAATTTGTATTAGCTATCTTATCCACAAAGCTAAGAAATGATTAGGTAAAATCAACATACTCATCGTAAGTAATACTTATAAAAACTAAACTGAGATTTAGGAGATTATAATAGTATTAGCCTATGTAACAAAGATGTGATTGGAAAAAATGCTTTGATCAGAAAAATTAGTCATTGTCTGATAATATGCAATTGCCTAAAGTTTACTTTTTTCCTTGAAAAATCTTTATTTATATATCAAATGTTATCCCTTTCCTGCTCCTCCCCCGAAACCTTCTGATCCCATTCCCCCCTTCCCTGCTTCTGTGAGGCGTGGCATTTCCTTACACTGAGGCATCGAAGCTTCACAAGACAAAGGGTCTGTCCTCGCATTGTAGCAAGGCCATCCTCTGCTATATATGCAGCTGGAGCCATGGGGCCCTCCATGTGTACTCTATAAAGTTGATAATTTCAAAATTGCACTATAACACATGCCTCTGTGAACCTCTAGGATCAACTCCCTAATTGGTCCTTGGTTGTGTAATAAAGACAGTGGAAGCCAATCAGTAGACAAAGGGGGAGAGGCAGGACTTCCGGATTCCAGGAAGACAAGAAGGTGATGAGAAGAAGGAGGTAGAGCAGGCGGTAGAGCAGATGAACCCACAGAAGTCTAAGACTCAGGGGCACCTATAGTTTGTAGCCTCTTCTGTGGGCAGAGGCTAAGGAGGGTGGGTTACTATATTTTTCACCCAGCCATTGAGATATCTAGCTAGTTTTAAAATATTAAGGCTGTCTGGTGTTTTTCTTCTACTCAACTAAGGTGGGTAGGAGAAAGGGCACAGCCAGGACAGTCCTTGGCAGTTTGGTGGAGCAAGCTGCAAGTGGTTGAGTGAGCTAAGAATGAGCTCTCAATAAAGGGTAAGCCTGTTATTAAAATTACATGCAACTTTGTTACATTTTCCTTGAATGGGCTTACTGTGGTTGGAGATTTACCACAATACCTCTGTTTTGAAATGAGTAAATCACTAAACTCAGATAAATCCAGCATTTGCTGCTTGACGGGCTCTTCTTTCATCCACATGTCTCTATCTTTTCCACCCTTCCAACCCCCTAGATTTCAACATTAGATTGGAGATCAAAAATGGAAAGGAAAGGGAGTGATATTATTGCTAGACAACTTTCTTCTAATTAGGGACTTTGAGTTCTTTGGAGCATGTTTGATCTCTGTCAGAACATTTAATTTATTCTTGTTATTTCTTTTCTGTAAGACTAATTAACAAATCATGACCAACCACAACCAACCAAAAACCCATAGCCCAACAACAAAAACTCCACTTCTCAGGGTCCTAAGCTTTCATATGCCCACTCAAAATTCCCCAGAATTTGAAATGTTACTCAACTGCAAAAAATATCTGGAGCTGGCAAAATCCTGCTCATACTAGAGCATGAGGCCTACCACAGTCAGCTGCTGTAGACAGTGTGTAGCAGTCCTATATTTCACACCAAAAATCCACACTCTTATAAAATTTCTGTGTTTTTTAAAGCCAAATAACCAATTTTTTTTTACTATACTCAGATGTGTGTGTGTTACCCTATTGCTATGGTAACAACGTGACTAAATTTCACAACTGTCCATGAAAGGGAATAAAATAATCTGTGAATAAATTTTTAGTTTTGTACAAGGGATGAAGATCTTGTATGTGTGTGTGTGTGTGTGTGTGTGTGTGTGTGTGTTTGTATGTCATAATTTCTATCAAGAACTAAGGTTCTAAAAAACCATCCAAATCTCATAAATTTATGACAGAAGCTAGAAGTTATCATACAAATTAATAAAACCTTGAATATTATTTGATCAAAAATATGTCAGAAAAGATTTAGTGGAGATTTTATATATGCAGAAAGTGAATAAACTTGCAATATTATATGTGAAAGGTGCAGACTAGGGGTGGTATAAAACAAGCCATGGAGATAAGGTTTCAGTGCACCAATTTTCAAGCCATTGAATAAAGTATGCCTATGATTGTTCTATATATAATTGTCCATCTCCTGTCACTTAATGCACCATAGCCTTCTCTTCATAAAGACTTTCTAGATAGTCATGTCTATCATTAGATTTTTCACATTAAAAAACCCACAGATTGTATATTAGTTATTTTTCTTGTAACAGTATAAATAATCATAAACTCCTTTATGTCACGGTTTTATTCATTTTTGCAAGGAAAGTGTACGCGTTTCTGCTGTTTGCTGCAGATGTAAATCTTGCTCAATGAATTTGTAATATGCTGGAAAAATGCAAATAACATCAAACACTGAGAATGAATGTTTAGCCTTAAGAACTAGCACACAACATATCTGTCTGCCAGCTTAAATCCTGTGGACCCGATTTGCCAATATTTTTTCTATAGTGACTCTCCATGAGAAAAATCATTCAGAAACACAAATCTAACTACTAAAGGATGTTAGAAAATGTCCAATCTATGTTAGAAAACTTTTTCTTTTCCACCTTAAGAAATCATGGTATGCACTCACTATTAAGTGGATATTAACCTAGAAAACTGGAATACCCAAAACATAATCCACACATCAAATGAGGTACAAGAAGAAAGGAGGAGTGGCCCCTGGTTCTGGAAAGACTCAGTGAAACAGTACTCAGCAAAACCAGAATGGGGAAGTGGGAAGGGGTGGGTGGGAGGACAGGGGAAGAGAAGGGGGCTTACGGGACTTTCGGGGAGTGGGGGGGGCTAGAAAAGGGGAAGTCATTTGAAATGTAAATAAATTATATCGAATAAAAAAAAGAAATGCTCAAAATCTAGAAAACTGTCTCATATTATTCTCTAATGAATAAAAACTTTCTTTTCATTATTATGTGCTATTTTAATGCTTATTCCTAAGGTAGAAAAAAAAATATCTGTTAGCTGTAGCTTCTCTATGTCCACTTCTCAAGAAAAATCTTTGCAATATGAAAGTTCTCAAAAATGTAGTTTCCAGAATTGCTTTGGTACAAGAATTTACAAATCTCAAGACAAAATAAAATAGAACAATTAAACAATGTTCATCGATCAATTAACCAAAAAGCAAGAAGGTAGAGGGTGGTGCTGGTGAGGTTGCAAATTGGTACAACCACTCTGGAAATCAGTCTGGCGGTTCCTCCGAAAACTGGGCACCTCACTTCCAGAAGATCCTGCTATACCACTCCTGGGCATATATCCAGAGGATTCCCCACCATGTAATAAGGATACATGCTCTACTATGTTCATAGCAGCCCTATTTATAATTGCCAGATGCTGGAAAGAACCCAGGTATCCCTCAACAGAAGAGTGGATGCAAAAAATGTGGTATATCTACACAATGGAGTACTATTCAGCCATTAGAAACAATGAATTCATGAAGTTCTTAGGCAAATGGATGGAGCTAGAGAACATCATACTAAGTGAGGTAACCCAGACTCAAAAGGTGAATCATGGTATGCACTCACTAATAAGTGGTTATTAACCTAGAAAACTGTAATACCCAAAACATAATCCACACATCAAATTAGATACAAGAAGAAAGGAGGAGTGGCCCCTTGTTCTGGAAAGACTCAGTGAAGCAGTATTCGGCAAAACCAGAACGGGGAAGTGGGAAGGGGTGGGAGGGAGGACAGGGGAAGAGAAGGGGTCTTACAGGACTTTCGGGGAGTGGGGGGGCTAGAAAAGGGGAAATCATTTGAAATGTAAATAAATTATATCGAATAAAAAAAAGAGTTTGCAAAAGATCATAACCAGAATGAATTATATACACGTGAAAAATTACCAAAAAAATTAACCAATAGTAACTCAAGATGCTTATATTTATAACTAAACTTGGGGATCAAATCTATACTTTTTTCATTTTTTAATGAAAATATTCCATCTCCTGGAGCGTAAAAGTAGCGTCTGTGGGGTACAAAGTTTGTGTTCTTGAAGCTGAAAATATTTCAGGTCCACACTGGCACATCTATATCTCTTTTAAAGCCATGTCCCCTAATTAATCACTGACTATTTTATTAACAATTCCTTTTCACACAAGCAAGTATGGCAATTTATTCCACGGAAGTATTATTTTTAAACAGATTTTTCTCAGATAATCTCTGGAAAAAAGCATCAAAAATTGTTATTAAAAAATAAGAAAACATTTTCCAGAACTTATGAAATGATTAGGCAATGACATATTGTTATAGCATGAGTCTACCCTAAGAAGAAGAAAAGTAATACATATTTTACTAAGTACCCTCATAAGTCGAGAAAACAATTATACCCTGTCAGAAACCAAATAACAAAGACATGCATTCCACAACAGCAATGTGCATCACACCTCTTATTGGATATGGGAACTGTGGAGGCAGAGATCAGGTAACACAGTAGCTTCATAGTAGTTCCCCTAGAAAAATAAATGTTTTCTGAGATTTGCCATCACTAACATTCTATTGATTGTTCCAATTAAAGCACTCCTTCCTTAGAGAGAAATAATTCTGTCTTGTGTGTGTGTGTGTGTTTGTGTATACATGGGATTAAACAAGAGGTTCTAAATAATAAAAATATATATTTTACAAATCTGCTTTAAGGGGTAACTATTCAAAGGAAAATACAATATGAATTTTTCTAAAATTAGGGTTGAGGCCTGAAATGGCCTCATTGAAAAAATGCACACTGGTCAGAATGACATAAGTCTATAAGCCAAGTAGTTGGAAGGAATACTAAGACACTATAACAAGTTAAAAGTCGACTTGGCTCTGTGTAATACACTCCTGATTCAAAATATCAACCAATTAATTAACTAATCAATAAATCAATCAATCAAAAGAAGTGTAGACCAAATTTTACTTCTGTTGTCTACAGCAGATTAAACAAGTAAGTCTCAAAACATACTAGCAAAATAAATACTTAGAAAAAATAACTAAGGATTTATGTGGGAGTGTTTAATCAAGCTGTTCACTGTCACTGTGCTTTCTCATTTACATGAGGGAAGAAATTAAAGCAGATAATCTTGACCATACTGGAAACTAAATCTGAGACATATGTACAAAATAACTATAGAACTATGATAGCTACAAGTCAGAGAAAGCCATTCATTCGGAAAGAGGTACCCTGCAGTCAAAATCAGGAAGGTGTTATTCAGAGTGAGTAATTTTGAGTAAATTCTAAAGATATCACACTTCTGAGTACTTTTATTTATACCTGAATGTGTTTAAAACCTATTGCCCCATTCCACGTATACAACCTTCATGAAACACACAGTTAATGGATAATAGTAGTAGTAGTAGTAGTAATGATAATAATAATAGTTATAAATATTGCAATATCCCTTTCCAAAGTCATATTTTTCTTTTATCTCTTTTACTGAAAATGTTCTTTTCTCATGCAAGATGTCCTGACTACAGTTTTCTCTCCTTCTACTCTTTGTTCTTTCTCCCCACCTCCCCTCCCATATAGGTTGATTACCTTCCTGTATTAGCAGGGGGGAGGGGTAGAGGGGAACAGGCCTCTAAGAAATAAGAAGAAACCCTTTCAAAATAAAATGTAATAGCATCAAACAAAAGAAAATCACATCAAAATTGGACAAGGCGAGGTAACAGGATGAAAAGAGCCAGAAGATAAGGCACAAGAAACAGATTATCCACTTGCTCACACACTTGTGAGTTCCACAAAATACTAAACTGAAAGCTGTACCATATATGAACAGAAATTGGTGCAAACCTATATAAATACTATTCTTACTGCCTCAATCTTCATGAGTTCATATGAACTTTGCTTGGTTGATTTAGATGACTTTGTTCTCCTGAAATCTTCTATACCCTCTGACTCTTACACATTTTCTACCTTGTTTTCCACAAGTACAAACTCACACTTTTTAAAGAATAAATTATCTCTCCATAGGAGAAAAAATTACTCCAGAACTTAGAGAGAAGGAAAAGAAGATCAGGTCATATTCATAGGGCTAAAATATCGAGAATAAAGTCTGAAAAGGCACAATAACTCCAGTCACATTTTTTACTGAAGGATGAGACAGTAAAGCACCATGTACAGGCAAGCATACTAGTGAGGACCAGTGGGAAAGCAACCAAGAGGTTTATGAACACTCTCATCAGCTCTGTATTCTTCAGTCACTTCTTCAAAAGTCCCAGGCACTATCTGTGTTACAATCCTTTAGGAAAATACCTGGTGTCTTTAGTATAGTCTCACCCATACATGAATCTTTTTAAGCTGTGTCTATACTTCTCCCTAATCCCTACAAATTTCTCCTCACTAACATAATTCATCTAACTTAGGAATCGTTCATTTTAAAGCTGTGAACACATTTATAAATAAAAATAAATTTGAGGGAATTTTTAGTTGCTATACTTTTGAATATTCAACAACATAACTTTGATGTTCTTTCCCATACCAAATTTCTGTGAGTTCCAGCTGAAGCAATAACCTTTCAAGGGTCACAGCTGCCTATAATTAGTGTCTGAAATTGGAAGGTGTCCTGGTCACCTCAGATTTTATATATAGGCATTGTTATTCTAGGTCATTTTTGTTCATTTACTAAATGTTTAATAAGGAACTTTTATAATATCTGAAATGGACTCCAGTAATAGTGAAAACATATGTAACAAAATTATGAACTTAGAATTTCTCTACACCTCTCATCTCCACCATGTAAATTGACCCCACTTACCTGAATGCAATTCATGTTACACAGTCACTATGCTAATAAAAGTCAAGGTGGTAAAACAGCAGGGGAAAGATGATCATGTACTGCTTTGAAAATTCCACAATATCTTTGCCCACCCCAGAATTGAGATAGCCTAACAATAATATAGAAAGTTTTTCAGGATGGTAGGTCTGAGAAATATAAGTTTCATAGTACTATTCTCTCCATTTTCTCATTCCTTAAAGAAAATCTATGGCAGAGTGAAGACAAGATAAAGGCAAAAGGAATTGAATTATGGAGGTAAGTACCAAGAGAGTAAATATAGCTAAAAGAACTTACATTAATAAACACTGCCTTTTCTAAAATGTCTCCTGTGGTATTAATTATGTTTCTCATGAACATAAATTATTGCATCCAAGTTTTCAGAATATTGAGAAATTGAAAAAAAATCACTGTTAGCAGTGATTCTCAATCTATAGGTCAGGACCTCCTTGGGGACAGTGGTTGTAAAATGACTCCTTCATAAATGTCACATATAAGATGTTTTCATTACAGTTAGTAACACTAGCAAAATTACAGTTATGAAGTAACAAACATAATTTGTAGTGTTGGTCACCACAATATGAGGAACAGTATTAAATGATAAAAGAATTATGGAAATAGAGAACCACTAGTCTAGAAAGATGTGGTTTCAACAGGAAAGTATTAAATCATATCTAAGATAAATTAGTAATTTTTTCATTCATACTTAACAATTACCTCTTATCTTGGAACATTTAATATTAATACAATTTTACTAGATATTTAAAATGAGTAAACATCAGAATTTTACAAATAATTTAGTTATTGGCCTTGGTTATTTCAACTTGATATAACTTTATTTTAAGTAAAATGAAGATAGAGACAACAGAGTCAACTTAAATAAAGTAAAGGGAAAGATTTAAAAACTTAGAAAATGTTAACACTTCAGATAAATAAAGGATAGAAGATCGCTAAACAAGAAGAACAAAACGAGACCAGACAGGGAACTGGAGAGGAGGTAATGGGATGTGGAACAGTCAGAGGGTAGATGGGGTGGGGAAATCAAATATGGAGTGTAAAAAGTAAATTAATTAGTAAAAAAGAAATGTTGGGCAGACAAAACTAATCTGACATTTATAAAATTATCAAAATGCATAGAATTGATTTATAAATGTATCTTTTATTTTAACAGAAGAGGTGATGAGAACCATACTCAAGCTTTTATAATATATAGCTTGTGCTGAGCACAGATCATTTCTACCTCTGTTCTGAAAATCCCTAGTTTTGGGAGTTATGGAAGTTTCCGGCCTTCATACAATCTAATCTGGGCCTAGAAGGTTTTCAGCCTCTGAGAATTACTGCTGAATAAGCTCGCCTTTTCTACTTCTTTCTGAACTCTGGATGGCTGGCTGGCTTAAGTCTGCTGTTCTGGCTCAAACTTCTCTCCATGCTGACTGATCCAAACTGGCTTCCCTCAGCGTCTCACTGAATCACTCTCCTTATCCTCAAACTAACTCTGGCAATTTGTGCTAATCTTCTGGCTCCTTCTTATCCTCTGGGTTCACAACTGTCTCTGCATACCAGCACTGAACTGAATGAACTGATGAATAAACTCAATTCCACTGCAGTACACTGCCTCCTACCTGACTCAACTCCCAACTCACTGATGAACTGAACTCTCTCTCTCTCTCTCTCTCTCTCTCTCTCTCTCTCTCTCTCTCCTTCTGCTGCTGCGCTTCAAAGACTCTTTTTTATTTATTTATTTATTTATTTATCTATCTATTTATTTATATATTTATTGTAAAAGGAAGTAAAAACATTTTATGAAAAAATTGAAGATTTACATGGAAAATATTTCTGACAAAATTGAAGAAATATATAGAAAAACATTAAAATTTTCAAGGAACATTAAAGACTTAAATGGTAGACATACAAACATAGTTAAATTAATTGAAAAGGGAAGCAGAAACATTTTATAATAGAATGAAGATTTACATGGAAAATATTTCTGATAAAATTGTAAAAATATATAGAATAACATGTTAAAATTGAAGATTATCTTGGAAAATTACAGATAAAATGGTAGGCATAAAAATAATTCTAAGTTGATTGAAAGTAGAATTATAAACATTTTCTGATAAAATTGAAGATCTACAAGAAAACTATTTCTGATAAAATTGAAGAAATATATAGAAAAATGTGTTAAAATTGACTATGCCATGGAAAATTAAACAGATAAATGGTGGGTGTAAAAATATTTCTATGTTGATTGAAAGTAGAATTATAAACATTTTCTGATACAACTGAAGATTTGAGTGGAAAACATTTCTGATAAAATTAATGAAATATCTAGAAAAACATGTTAAAATTGAAGATTATCATGGAAAATAATACAGATAAAATGGTGGACATAAAAACATTACTAACTTAATTGAAAGAGGAATTACAAACATTTTCTGATAAAAATTAAAGATCCTCATGGAAAATATTTCTGATAAAATTGAAGAAATATCTAGAAAGGCATGTAAAAATTGACAATTTTCATGGAAAATTAAAGAGTAAAATGGTAGACATAAAAACATTGCTAAATTAATTGAAAAAGGAAATAGAAACACTTTATGATAGAATTGAAGATTTACATGCAAAATATTTCCGATAAAATTGTACAAAATATAGAATAACATGTTAAAATTGAAGATTATTGTAGAAAATTACAGATAAAATGGTAGACAAAAAGCATTTCTAAGTTGATTGAAATTGGAATTAAAAACATTTTCTGATGGAATTGAAGATATACAAGGAAAATATTTCTCATAAAATTAAAGATATATATAGAAAAACACATTAAAATAGACTATTTTATAGAAAATTATGCAGATAAAATGGCAGGCATAAAAATATTTCTATGTTGATTGAAAGCAAAATTATTAACATTTTCTGATAAAATTGAAGATTTACATGGAAAACATTTCTGATAAAATTGAAGAAATATCTAGAAAAACATGGTAAAATTGAAGATTATCATGGAAAATAATACAATAAAATGGTGGACATAAACATTACTAACTTAACTGAAAGAGGAATTACAAACATTTTGTGATAAAATTGAAGATTCACATAAATAACATTTCTGTTTGTCTATGTCTTTTTTACTGGGGAATTGAGTCCATTGATGTTAAGAGATATAACATTTCTGTTTGTCTATGTCTTTTTTACTGGGGAATTGAGTCCATTGATGTTAAGAGATATTAAGGAATAGTAATTCTTGCTTACTGTCATTTTTGGTGTTATTTTTATGTTTGTGTGGTTACTTTCTTTTGGGTTTGTTGGAAGAAGATTACTTTCTTGCTTTTTCTAGGGTATAGTTTCTCTCCTTATGTTGGCATTTTCCACACAAAGAAGGTAACTGCATCCAACACAGGAAATAATTTCACAGCAAAAGCAAAAGAAGATGAGAGAGAGATAGGGGAGAGAGAGGGAGAGAGGGGGGGGGAACAGGCGATTACGAAACTGGATTCACCATTCTGCTGCATTCTAGAAACATGCCACAGTGACAAAGTTAAACACTACTTCAGAGTAAAATGCTGGGGAAAGGTTTTCCTTTTACAAACAGAATGAAGAAACAAACTGGAGTTGCCATTAGAATATCAATACATGTTCAACAAAATGTTATCAAATAAAATGGCGAAAGACCCTTAATACTCATCAGGGAAAAATCCACCATAATGATGTTTCAATTCTGAACAACAATGTCCCAAATGCAGGGGTAAGAGCAATATTACTAAAGCTTAAGTCACATATTGAATCCCATACATTAGGAGTGCAAGAATTCAAAAGCCCAACTCTCCACAATTGACAGGTCATCTAGACAGAAACTAAACATAGAAATAATGAAACTAACAAATGTAATTAATCAAATTTTCTTAACAGACATCTACAGAATATATAACCGAAACGAAATAGAATATACTTTTTTCTTTGTACCTTATGGAACCTTCTACAAAATTGACTGTGTACTCAAAGTGCACAGTTTTTGTGTGTGACTGTGTGTGTGACTGACTGTGTGTCACAAGGCAAGCCTCAACAGATACAAGAAGATTGAAATAACTCTTTGTACCTTATGAGCTCATGATGGACTAAAACTGAAGTTCAAAAAAGAATAGAAATAACAGAAAATCTACATACACATGTAAACTGAGCAACACTCTACTCAATGACCACTGGGTAGGAGAAGAAAGAAATCAAAGACTGTATAATTCAATGCGAATAAAAGCACAATATACCCAACCACATGGGACACAAAGAAAACTACTGGGGACAGCATACAATGACAGGGACTGCCCACAGCAGGCTGGAATGTAGACATCTCAGAAGCAGCTCCTTATAAAAAAAAATAGATGGTGTCTGAGACCTTGAGAAGCAGATGACACATCACTCCAGGAAACCTGCAATCTGAAATAGGGTCTGCATGCAGTAGGCTGTGATGGAGACAGCTCAGCAGCCCACAGCAGAATATATAACCAAAATGAAAAAAGTTGCTCCCATTTTTCCAAATCTTAGTGCTGGATAGCAGCTGTATAAACTTCATTTGTGTGTGACTGCTTTCAGTTGGCCTTGGTGTGCTTAATTATTCTATTATATCTGAATTTCCTATTTCTTTCTCCTTCTTCTCTAGTGAATTCTTGGGAACTAAATGTTCCTTGATATAATGATTTTTAAACAATTAAAATTTGAGGCATGGGGAACACAGCACAGTCCTAATGGCCCAGGTGCATGCTGTGTGCTCTCATCTTGGAAACAATGTAATAACTGCACAATGATAGTTTCGGATTAATGTTTGACTTGCAAAGAAAGTTTGAAGAAATTATTAGAAAATAAAATAGAGCCAACTCTGTGACCCAGAGAAAGGAAAAAAAAACTATTGAAGTTACGAAATAAGTTTTGCACGGCATTTAAAATGCTTCTTGGATAAGAAAGTATAGAGCGCATAAAATTTTAAATTAGTAAAACTAAGTCAAAACAGTGGGACTCTTAGGAGAGTCATTGTGTGCAATATACAGAACCAGAAAGCTAGTGGAACTGCTGCGTTAAGTGTTAACTTGATTCTTTCTGGCCACTGCCTGGCAGCTTTGCCCATGTCATTTATCACTAGAAATTCACAAGGAAATGCAAGTAGCTGACCTTGGAACTCTGAGCTTTGAAGTATAATAAGTCAAAAGTTAAAGTTTAAATAATGGTAAGTTTGCAATTATTTTGGGAATAGGGAAAGCTTGAAACTTTGGGGAACAATTACAATCCTTGATTCTTTGTGGGTGTGGTTATTCTTTTGTATTAGATTTGGCAACAATTATACAATGCCTTTTTTCTATCTGCTTTTGGAGTATCAATAAAAGACTGGGGAAAGAAAAATGCGAGAGAGCAAGTGGAGAGAGAGAGTGAAGTGACTGGAGAGTGAGTGAAGAGAATGTGAGGAGAGTGTATGGAGAGAATCCTTATTCACAGACAATATGATAGTATACATAAGTGAGCCCAAAACTCTACCAAGGAACTTCTACAGCTGATAAACACCTTTAGCAAAATAGCTGGATACAAAATTAACGTGGAAAAAATCAGTACCACTCCTATATATAAATAGTAAATGGGCTGAGAAAGAAATCTGGAAAAACGCTCTTCACAATAGTTACAAATAATGTAAACTATCTTGGTGTAACTCTAACCAAGCAAGTGAAAGACTTTTATGACATGAACTTTACCTCTCTGAAGAAATTGAGGAAGTTTATTTATCATACATTCTTTCTTCTCAACACAATTTTTAACTTCATATGTTAAAACAAAGACTCTAGGATAACTAAAACAATCCCAAACAATAAAGAACATCTAGAGATATCATTATTCCTGATTACAAGTCATACTAAAGAATGAAAGTAATAAAAGCTGCTTGACATTCGTATAGGAACAGATATATTGTTCAATGGAATCAGATGAAAAATCTAGAAATAAAACCACACACCTATGGACACAAAAACTCAAGCAACAACACATGCTAGAAAGGATGTGGAAATAGGGTTACTCCATTGGTGATAGAATTGCAAAATTTTAATACCACTTGGGAAATAAGTCTGAAGGTGAAAATTGGGAATATTTCTACCTGAAGACCCAGCTATATTGCTTCTGGGCATATAACAAAAAGATGTAACACCATACCATAAGGACAGATGCTCCATTATATTCATAGCAGCCATGTTTATAATAGCCAGAAAGTGGAAAAAAATCCAGATAACCCCCAACTAAAGAATGGATACAGAAAATGTGACTCATTTACATAGTGGAATACTATTCAGCTATTAAAAACAAGAGCATCGTCAATTTTGTAGGCAAATATTTGGAGCCAGAAAATATCCTGAGTAAGTTACCAAGACCCAAAAGGTCATGCATGATATATATACACTTATAAGTGGATATTAGTCATAAAGTACAGGTAATCCTGCTGTACTCCTCAGACTCAAAGACACTAAGCAAGAAGGAAGGCCCAAGAAAGGATGCTTAGCAGGGGAATACAATAGTCATTGGAAGCAAATAAAGGGACGAACTAGTTTGTAGAGGAGATGATGGGGTTTTACCATCAGGTAGGTGTCAGGAGAGACAGGAGAGAGGGTCAGAAGGCCACAAAAATTAGTGGAAATTGGCAGATGGCAGGAGTGGTGGTATGTGGGCACCTCTAAAAGGTGTTAAAGACCTCAGATGAGGGAGTCTCCCAGGAGTTTAT
The DNA here is from genome assembly GCF_947179515.1 of Apodemus sylvaticus. Classification (NCBI taxonomy): domain Eukaryota; kingdom Metazoa; phylum Chordata; class Mammalia; order Rodentia; family Muridae; genus Apodemus; species Apodemus sylvaticus. The sequence continues at coordinate 69,587,128 of NC_067473.1, read as the reverse complement.
GAGCATGACCTCAGCAGTAGAGATAAAGAACCTGAAGTGGATACTTCCTATAGTCAAACATGACCCCTGTTAGAAGACTAAGGACACCAATCCACCCACAAAAATTTTGACCGAAATTTATTTCTGTCTACAAGTAATGCAAGGAAAAAGAAGGAACAGAGAGTGAAGGAATGGCCAACAAATAACTGGCCAAACTCTAGACTCATCTTATGGGCAAGCAGCAATCCCTGACACTTTTAATGATACTCTGTTATGCTTGCAGAGAGGAGTGAGCCTAGCATATATGTCCTCTGAGAGGTTCGACCTAGAAGCTAACTGATGCAGAGATTCACAACAAAATATTGTACTCCAGGAGTCTTATGGAAGAGTTTAGGAAATAATTGATAGCCCTGGAGGGAATAACAACTTGATAGGAAGACCAACAAGTCAACTAATCTAGACACTTGTGATCACTCAGTTTAAACCATTAGCAAAAGAACATCCACAGACTAGACCTAGGCCCCTGCCCATATGTGGCAAATATGCAGCTTAGTCTTCATGTGGTTATCCTAACAACTGGATGTGGTGCTGTCCCTCAAACTGTTGCCAGCCTATGGATCCTATTCTCCTAATTGGGCTGCATTGTCTCACCTCTGTAGCAGGCCTTCAACTACAGAGACTTGATATGCCAGGGTTGGAAGATACCCACAGACAGGACTCCACCCTTTCAAAGGTGAAGGGTAGAGAGGATAGGGAGAGGGATTATGCAAGGGATGGCTTGGAGGGGACAGACATTAAGATGTAAAGTGAATAAATAAATACATTTGTGAAAAATATAAATCGTACATGCAACAAAACTGTAGCTTGTCTTTGCTTTTTTGTGTGTGTTCTTCTTTTTCCCACCCTTTATGCCCCCTTCCTGGTTCAGTCTGGGAGGAGAGGGAGAGGGAGAGGGAGAGGGAGAGGGAGAGGGAGAGCGATTGAGATTTGTATGTAAACTTTGGATTTTCTTCTTTAACCATAGCTACTAATAAACTGAATACATCAGCACCTAAGGAACAACAATTAGCAACCCTGCCTCTTGGAGCCCTAGAACTTATGCACCTTTGGAAATTTCCCAGAATTCCAACTTCATATAATCAGAGACACTGTCTTCAGCTGGCAACACGATGGCTCTTCAAGAACACAAGGCAGGTTATAAATAAGGCTGCTGGAGAGCGGCGGCGGTGGCGGCAGCAGTAGCTGGTCCAGCTGAAGGGCCATCAGCAGTGGAACCAAGGCGACACAGGGTCCAGTTAGGCCCTGCGCCCACGACCACTGACCTTCGCTGACCAGCCGGGCAGCAAGCAGCTGCAGTTCTGCAGAGCCTTTCACTGCAGGGAAGCCACTTCAGAACTCGGCTTCCCGCCAGTCAGGAGAGACTCACCTCCATCTTGATTCCGGGCTCCAGAGATCGGACAGACTGAGGTACACAAACATAATCCTAGGCCCAACACCGCAGGGGTCTGAGCCTGACGGGCGTTGGCCTGCACCCAGGCCCTGGGCTGTTCGAGTGGCCATCGGGGCGCCAACCCAGCCAGGAGTTTTTTTTTTTTTTTTTTTGCCCTGGCCAGCGCACGCGCCAACATTTTGCCTACAGGACCCAGAGTGCTCGGGAGGGCAGAGACGGCTAACAAGCGTAGCCTGAGGCTAACAAAACGGGGGTCTAGGCCCCAAAAGGCACAGGACTGACCCCAAGAACTGGGCGGCTTGGTGGGCCATCTGTGTGTCAACCCGCCCAGGAGGTTATTAGCACAACAGACTCTCCCAGTGCTTTCGGGGAGCGCGGACGCACACGCCCGCCATCCGGGTCACCTGGCGGACCCAAATAACAGTCATAGCCCTAGGGGAACTTTGCTCGGACCTTGGCCTCCCAGGCTTTTGCCTGGACTCAGGGCCTGGGCGACAAGGCTAACCTAGTGTGCGCCAGCACGGTTGGGGAAATCGGCTGCCCAGCGGAGTGAGCAGAACACAGGGGAGGTCACAGCAGCATACACCTTCGGAGCTCCCTGGGGGTGCACACGGGTTCCATCTGGTCCACAGACACAATCTGGGGCAAGGCCTCAGGCAGAAGCCCTCAGGTCAACTCTCTCGGCTTCAGATCAGCCTGGGTGGCCACACCACATCTCCAGGTCCCTCAAGAGGCTAGTGGGGGCTTCCAGGCAGCCAGCTGGGAGAATTCGGTGTGCTCCAATAAATCCTGCGGGCCCCAGCGGGAGCCTTCAGGTGCCTGCTTCGGGATCTGAACAGCCTGGACAACAGCACCCTGTCTACAGGCAGTGCAGGGTGTAAGCTGTGCACCAGAGGCCAACTGAGAAGGGGCAGCTTGCACTGGTGAGTCCAGCACTGACAAGACCAAGTAACACCAGTGAGAGCTAGATGGCAAAAGGCAAACGCAGGAACGTCACTAACAGAAATCAAGGCAATATGGCAACATCTGAACCCAATTCTCCTCTACCAGCAAGTCCTGGATACCCCATCACACCAGTAACACAAGATTTGGATTTAAAATCACTGGTCATGATGCTGGTACAGGAACACATGAAGGACATTCAGGAGAAAATGGATCAAAAGTTAGAAGCCCTTGCAAGGGAAACACAAAAATCATTGAAAGAAATCCAGGAGAATACAAAAGCCAACAAGGAGGAAATGCAAAAAACACTTAAAGAAATACAGGAGAACTTTGCTCAACAGGCTGAGGTCATGAAAGACGAAACACAAAAATCTCTTAAAGAAATACAGGAGAACTTTGGTCAACAGGCTGAGGTCATGAAAGAAAAAACACAAAAATCTCTTAAAGAATTAAAGGAAAGCACAAACAAGCAAGTGAAGGAGCTAAGCAAAACCATCCAGGATCTAAAATCAGAAGTAGAAACAACCAAGAAAACTCAAAAGGAGACAACTTTGGAGATAGAAAGCCTTGGGAAGAAATCAGGGGACAGAGATGCAAATATCAACAACAGAATACAAGAAATAGAAGAAAGAATCTCAGATGCTGAAGATTCCATAGAAACCATGGACTCAACAGTTAAAGAAAATGCAAAATGCAAAAAGCTTGTAACCCAAAATATCCAGGAAATCCAGGACACAATGAGAAGACCAAACCTAAGGATTATAGGCATAGATGAGAGTGAAGATTTACAACTTAAAGGGCCAGCAAATATCTTCAATAAAATTATGGAAGAAAACTTCCCTAACCTAAAGAGAGAGATGCCCATGAATATACAAGAAGCCTACAGAACTCCAAACAGACTGGACCAGAACAGAAATACTTCCTGTCACATAATAATCAAAACACCAAATGTTCTAAACAAAGAAAGAATATTAAAGGCAGTAAGAGAAAAAGGCCAAGTAACATATAAAGGAAGACCTATCAGAATCACAGCAGACTTTTCACCTGAGACTATGAAGGCTAGAAGGTCCTGGGCAGATCTCATGCAGACTCTAAGAGAACACAAATGCCAACCAAAACTACTATATCCAGCAAAACTCTCAATCACCATAGATGGAGAAACTAAGATATTTCACGACAAAACCAAGTTTACCCAATATCTATCCAAAAACCCAGCCCTAAAAAGGATAATAGGAGGACAACACCAATACAAGGAGGGAAACTTCACCCTGAAAAAAGCAAGATAGTAACCTTTCATCAAACCCAAAAGAAGTTAAGCAATCAAATTTAAAAAATAACGTCAAAAATGATAGGAAGTAACAATCACTATTCCTTAATATCTCTTAACATCAATGGACTCAATGCCCCAATAAAAAGACACAGACTAACTGACTGGATACGTAAACAGGACCCTACATTTTGCTGCTTACAGGAAACACACCTCAGGGTCAAAGACAAACACTACCTTAGAGTAAAAGGCTGGAAGACAATTTTACAAGCAAATGGTATCAGGAAACAAGCTGGAGTAGCCATTTTAATATCAGATAAAATTGACTTTCAACCCAAAGTCATCAAAAGATACTCTGAGGGACACTTCTTGCTTGTCAAAGGAAAAATACAACAAGAAGAACTCTCAATCCTGAACATCTATTCTCCAAATGCAAGGGCACCCTCTTTCATAAAAGAAACTTTATTAAAACTCAAAGCACACATTGCACCTAACACAATAATTGTGGGTGACTTCAACACTGCACTTTCCTCAATGGACCAATCAGGAAAACAGAAACTAAACAAGGACACAATGAAACTAATTGAAGCTTTGGACCAATTAGATTTAACTGATATATATAGAACATTCTATCCTAAAACAAAAGAATATACCTTTTTTTCAGCACCTCATGGTACCTTCTCCAAAATCGACCATATAATTGGTCACAAGACAGACCTCAACAAATATAAGAAGATAGAACTAATCCCATGCCTCCTATCTGATCACTATGGAGTAAAAGTGGTCTTCAATAGCAACAGAAACAACAGAAAACCCACATACACGTGGAAACTGAACAATACTCTACTCAATGATACCTTGGTCAAGGAAGAAATAAAGAAAGAAATTAAAGACTTTTTAGAACACAATGAAAATGAAAACACCACATACCCAAATCTATGGGACACAATGAAAGCAGTGCTAAGAGGAAAACTCATAGCCCTGAGTGCCTCCAAAAAGAAAATGGAGAGAGCATACATTACCAACTTAATGACACACCTGAAAGCCCTAGAACAAAAAGAAGCTATTTCACCCAGGAGGAGTAGAAGGCAGGAAATCATCAAACTCAGGGCCGAAATCAATCAAGTAGAAACAAAGAGAACCATACAAAAAATCAACAAAACCAGGAGCTGGTTCTTTGAGAAAATCAACAAGATAGATAAACCCTTAGCCAGACTGACCAAAGGGCACAGAGAAAGTATCCAAATTAACAAACTTAGAAATGAAATGGGAGACATAACAACGGAAACTGAGGAAATCCAAAAAATCATCAGATCCTACTACAAGAGTCTGTACTCAACACAACTGGAGAATCTGGAGGAAATGGACAATTTCCTTGACAGATACCAAATACCAAAATTAAATCAGGACCAACTAGACCATCTGAACAGTCCCATAAAGCCTAAAGAAATAGAAGGAGTCATAGAAAGTCTTCCAACCAAAAAAAGCACAGGACCAGATGGTTTCAGTGCAGAATTCTACCAGACCTTCAAAGAAGAGTTAACACCAATACTCTTCAAACTATTCCACAAAATAGAAACAGAAGGAACACTACCCAATTCCTTCTACGAAGCCACAATTACGCTGATACCAAAACCACACAAAGATCCAAAAAAGAAAGAGAACTTCAGACCAATTTCCCTTATGAACATCGATGCAAAAATACTCAATAAAATTCTTGCCAACCGAATCCAAGAACACATCAAAACGATCATCCACCATGATCAAGTAGGCTTTATCCCGGGAATGCAGGGTTGGTTCAATATACGGAAATCCATCAATACAATCCACTACATAAACAAACTCAAAGAACAAAACCACATGGTCATTTCATTGCATGCTGAAAAAGCATTTGACAAAATTCAGCATCCTTTCATGCTTAAAGTCTTGGAGAGAACAGGAATTCAAGGCCCATACCTAAACATAGTAAAAGCAATATACAGCAAACCGGTAGCCAGCATCAAACTAAATGGAGAGAAACTTGAAGCAATCCCACTGAAATCAGGGACCAGACAAGGCTGCCCCCTTTCTCCTTATCTTTTCAATATTGTACTTGAGGTACTAGCTCGGGCAATTCGACAACATAAGGAGGTCAAAGGAATACAAATTGGAAAGGAGGAAGTCAAACTATCATTATTTGCAGACGACATGATAGTCTACCTAAGTGACCCAAAAAACTCCACTAGAGAGCTCCTACAGCTGATAAACAACTTCAGCAAAGTGGCAGGTTATAAAATCAACTCAAGCAAATCAGTGGCCTTCCTATACTCAAAGGATAAGCAGGCTGAGAAAGAAATTAGGGAAATGACCCCCTTCACAATAGCCACAAACAGTATAAAGTATCTTGGGGTGACTCTTACCAAGCATGCGAAAGATCTGTATGACAAGAACTTCAAGACTCTGAAGAAGGAAATGGAAGAAGACCTCAAAAAATGGGAAAACCTCCCATGCTCATGGATCGGTAGAATCAATATAGTTAAAATGGCCATTTTGCCTAAAGCACTATACAGATTCAATGCAATACCTATCAAAATCCCAACTCAATTCTTCACAGAGTTAGAAAGAGCAATTATCAAATTCATCTGGAACAACAAAAAACCCAGGATAGCTAAAACTATTCTCAGCAACAAAAGAAAATCTGGGGGAATCAGTATCCCTGACCTCAAGCAATACTACAGAGCAATAGTGTTAAAAACTGCATGGTATTGGTACAGTGACAGGCAGGAGGATCAATGGAACAGGATTGAAGATCCAGAAATGAACCCACACACCTATGGCCACTTGATCCTCGACAAAGAGGCTGAAAACATCCAATGGAAAAAAGATAGCCTTTTCAACAAATGGTGCTGGTTCAACTGGAGGTCAGCATGCAGAAGAATGCGAATTGATCCATCCTTGTCTCCTTGTACTAAGCTCAAATCCAAATGGATCAAGGACCTCCACATAAAGCCAGACACTCTGAAGCTAATAGAAAAGAAACTGGGGAAGACCCTTGAGGACATCGGTACAGGGAGAAAGTTTCTGAACAGAACACCAATAGCGTATGCTCTAAGAGCAAGAATTGACAAATGGGACCTCATAAGGTTACAGAGTTTCTGTAAGGCAAAGGACACCATCAAGAGGACAGATCGGCAACCAACAAATTGGGAAAAGATCTTCACCAATCCTACATCAGATAGAGGGCTAATATCCAATATATATAAAGAACTCAAGAAGTTAGACTCCAGAAAACCGAACAACCCTATTAAAAAATGGGGTACAGAGTTAAACAAAGAATTCTCACCTGAAGAACTTCGAATGGCGGAGAAGCATCTTAAAAAATGCTCAACTTCATTAGTCATTAGGGAAATGCAAATCAAAACAACCCTAAGATTTCATCTTACACCAGTCAGAATGGCTAAGATTAAAAATTCAGGAGACAGCAGGTGTTGGAGAGGGTGCGGAGAAAGAGGAACACTCCTCCACTGCTGGTGGGGTTGCAAATTGGTACAACCACTCTGGAAAGCAGTCTGGCGGTTCCTCCGAAAACTGGGCACCTCACTTCCACAAGATCCTGCTATACCACTCCTGGGCATATACCCAGAGGATTCCCCACCATGTAATAAGGATACATGCTCTACTATGTTCATAGCAGCCCTATTTATAATTGCCAGATGCTGGAAAGAACCCAGGTATCCCTCAACAGAAGAGTGGATGCAAAAAATGTGGTATATCTACACAATGGAGTACTATTCAGCCATTAGAAACAATGAATTCATGAAATTCTTAGGCAAATGGATGGAGCTAGAGAACATCATACTAAGTGAGGTAACCCAGACTCAAAAGGTGAATCATGGTATGCACTCACTAATAAGTGGTTATTAACCTAGAAAACTGGAATACCCAAAACATAATCCACACATCAAATGAGATACAAGAAGAAAGCAGGAGTGGTCCCTGGTTCTGGAAAGACTCAGTGAAACAGTATTTGGCAAAACCAGAACGGGGAACTGGGAAGGGGTGGGAGGGAGGACAGGGGAAGAGAAGGGGGCTTACGGGACTTTTGGGGAGGGGGGGGCTAGAAAAGGGGAAATCATTTGAAATGTAAATAAATTATATCGAATAAAAAATAAATAAATAAATAAATAAATAAATAAATTAATTAATTAAAAAAAAAAAAGAACACAAGGCAAATCATAGGGAACTGCTATGAATAGTCCAATGCAGGTATACATCCTCATACCTGGGATGAAAATGAACGCACTTTCTTATAAAATCTCTGTGTTTTTTTAAAGACACCAAAATTTCATAACTGGCACTGTCCCGATCCACTGGTCAGCTCAATGTGCTAAATGTGATTTAAGAATATGCATCTTTTTCATTATTAAATTTCTTAATTATTTCCTGGTTGTTTTATTTTTGTCTGTTCACTTTTTAAATTTTATTTTACACAGTTATTTTATACAATATAACCTGATTGCTGTTCCACCTCTTCTCCTCCCAGTTCTTCCCCATCTTCTCTACCATACAGATTCACACTCTTTATGTCTCTCCTAAGAGAACAATTGGGCATCAAAGGAATAACAATAAAATCAATTACAACACAATAAGATAAAAGTAAAGCAAGCAAATAGAAAGAGAACAAAAAACAAACAAGAAAGATAGGAAAGACCAAAGCACAAGAAAGTCATATAGATCCAGAGACTCATTTTTTGCATGCACAGGAATTCCATAAAAACACAAAACTAGAAAATGTGATATATACACAAAGGAGGAATCATAAGTTATTTTTGTGTTATTGTGGTTGGGGTTTTTTGTTTATTTGTTTGCTTGTTTGTTTGGTAATCCTCTTGTTTAGCCTTATGAGTCAAAGAATCTCCAAAGGGGTGGTTGAGCCTGTTTTCTGTTGGCCATCTAATGCCAGGCATGGGATCTGTTTTTAAAGAGTGGTTTCTTCCCCTTGGGAGATTTCCTTGGGGAAAATTACTTTATTTTGTTTGTAAGTGACTATCAATTGGAGAGATCTTCTGTGTTAGACATGTTCTAAATAATTTTATTTTATTTTAGTTTTTGATACAGGGTTTCTCTGTATAAGCTCTGGCTATCCTGGAACTTACTCTGTACACCAGGCTGGCCTTAACTCAGAAATCTGCCTGCCTCTGCCTCCTGAGTGCTGGCATGCACCACCCCTACCCAAATAATTTTATTTTTTATCCAGAATTTTTTTCTGATCAGAATTAAGATTTTTCCATATTCCTAGGATTTTTTCTTAATACTTTAGTATCATTAAAAATTACCAACAGTCTTCTTCTAGGAAATGTTTATCCATTTTCCTGTAACTATGCTAGTAATTAAATAGTGGTAAGTCATTGTTAATGTATTCATCTTTGCTAGTCACTAAACTGGACAAACCACATATTTTTCTTTACAGTTGAAATGTTCCTCGTGATTTAATCCTCTATGTGATAGAAAGAACAATGAATTCCAGTTTGGGGGATATAGCCATTTGGCAAAAAGACTTATTAAGAGAATTCAAAAATAAAAATGAACAAACCACTGTCATCTAAGAAAACTCAATTAATTGGATTTGGGAGGTTGTTATGTCTCTGAAACCTGCAAGTATATATCTGACTTTTGCCTGCAATATGTCTTCAAAGAACCTTGAACAATGTAAAGTGGATAAGTGATGGAATACAGACACCATTGTGAATTTTTCCCTTTAGGTTTGTTTTATAACAGTTCTTTCTTAGGATGCTATAGGATCTATTTTATTATTGCCTATGTGCACTTTAAGGCTTATTTTACATTTCTTCCTTATGTGGACTCTTCATACATGCTATCGTTAGACAGTTTGCCAGTTTTCTGTGCACTCATGCTCACAGAATGTAAAAATGACATTGAATGACAAAGAATTACTGTAGAGGGAGGGGTGGAGTTAAAGGGGAAGTAATCATTTCCTCACCAGTTAGTTTCCAGAGCCAAAACTGGCAGATTGTAGTTACCAGCAGAACATGTTGACCATCTGTGATGAAATCTGTTTTACTAGTCACCAACATTGGAACTCAGGGAATAATTTTTTAATTAGTTCTGATCTGTAAAACCTAAGATAAGAGGGAAAATAAGCAATTAGAGCTTAAATAAGACTCTATATAGATATTATAATAGAAAATTCAAGTATTAGACAATTTCTTGTCTGTGGATAGTATTGACACATACTATAAAAATATTAAATGACTATGGCCTACTCAGATTCAGTCCTAAAATAAGGTAAAATAGTGGGTGAACCAATATGAATAAAATTAATAATAACACACATTTTAGGATAACATTATGTAGCTAGCTGCCCAAGATGGCAATTTCATCTTTGATGTATCCCATTGGCACCTGAAAATGAACATACTCTGTTTCTGGACAAAAATGAACATCTTGCATTTTTTTGGCCATCCTTTAAATGATAGATTGACAGTTGCTTTTTTTTAACCACCTCAAATTGTGTTTAGAAGAGCTACTAAATATTTAAATGTAAATGGCCAACAAGAATCTCCATGTTTCCTCTCATATAAATCTATCCAGCACTAAAATCTGGAACTATTCTAAAAATTCTAGGGAAGTGCCAAACTGAAAGAGAAAAAAATTAAAAATAAGTGAGCCATCATATTATATAACAAAGATATCATTTTGCATATGACATTGGAATTAATGTACAATAAAATTCTTGTATGTGTAAAAGCTGAAATAGTTTGGAGTAGTTGTTGTGTATGCACAAAAGATTTTTAAGTTGTTGTCTAGAACATTATTAAATCACTAAAGTTATCTAAATGCATGATGTGCCTGTGTGCCTTTGTTTCTATATACAAACCTATATTTATATAAAATTTTCAGGACTGTGACCACAGAAAATGCAAGGATTATAATCACTAAATGAAGCTACACCAAGAAAATTAAAACCCAGTGTCACCCATGTTTTCTTTCTGTGGATAAATTTTTAATTGCTACACAGAATACAAACACCTCATATGGTGTTTCTAAAGGGAGAAGGCAAAAATAATCACTGGGTAATGATACTGAAAATATGGGTAGTGCATAGGACATAGATACATAATTATCAAAGTGGAGGTATAGTACATGTAATTTGATGAGGATGTGGCTGTGTATGCAAAGAATGAGAACATGCAGCTTTAACAGACATGAGCAGCTACAAGATTGAAGCTGAGGTATAGATGTGAGAGTGAGAGGAACAGGGGAACATCAGATTCCTAAGAGCCTAAGCTATTATTGAATCCAACACAAAATTAAAATAAGAACAAAAATGACTTACTGACCACTTAAGACCGAAGAAAATATATACAATAAAATGGCATATAACGTCAATATAAACCACCTCACTATGGCACTGAAGCTGGATTTGCAAACATGAACCTATTGTTAAATAATTTTTAAAATATTATATTAGAATAAATATAGTCTGATGACTCTGGAGATAAGATATTTTGGTTTAAACCAAGATGGTAAGAAGCAATCAGTAGACCCCAGAAACGAATAACTAGCTCTTAGTAATCAGTAATGTACAAAAAATTGGTGGAAATTTTATCTGAAATCATAATAATTAAAACAAAAATGTAGTTGGATGACTAGTACAGTGTTAGACTACAATGCAAAGTATGCAATAAAACTCATAGGAGAACCAATCCTACAATGCAGAGTAGGAAATAATATATATAAATATCCCAAAGACTGGGAAACATAAATTATTATTTCTCATGTTTGAGTAGTTTCCATGACACGAACTGTGGAATAAAGTAAAGAGAGGAGGAATGCTGGGGAAAACTGGAGACAGATCCTATCATTGTAGGCTGGTGGTGGAAGGTCATCATAGACTCCTTGATCTTGATGGAAGATGCTGAGATTTGCCTTCTATAATATTTCTACCAAAACCACAAAGAGAAAGAGAGGTGGAGAAAGACGGGGGGGGGGGGAGAGTGAAGAAAGAAGTTTGGGAAGGGAACAGAGAGGGAGGATATGGAGTGGAAGAAAGAGGGAGGAAGGGAAAAAATACTGGGCAGATATGAATATTTGAAATTTTTACAAAATATCTGACTAGGAAGAGTGGAGACTGTCCAGTTTATCAAGAACAAGTTCTAGAGTATCACTGTGGTCAAGAAGAGTGTAATAAATTGTGATAACTGACTACAATGAAATTTCCTATACAATATCCTAGAGAGTCTATCTTACGCAAGTGTTATATGTAGCAAAGAATAGCTCCTTAGATTTTTCTGGCTAATTATGACAGAAGCACACACTGATGTAGGTCGTTCAGGAGAATGGGTACAGAGCATACAGAATCTTCTCTATCTTGTTTACATATTTCTGGAAAATAAAATGGTCCCAAAATACTAAATACATGAATGCAAAAAACACCAAACTTATATTTACTTAAGGAACACCATTAGATTGTTTTTTAAATTTAGAAAATGAAGAATCTCTATGTTGTAACATGAATAAAGTTTATAGAATAGTGTTCAAATAAAAATGACCTAGTGATAGAAAATGAAACAAAATTTCACTAATGTGGATAATGAAATTTAAAAATTGGTTACATACACATAACAATAAGAGTGATAAATAGAGTGAAGATGAGAACAGGATATAGATCAAAGGTTATATAGTTACAGTATCACATGATCTAATGTAAAAGAGAAGGAGCACAGTTCAAAGTATTTTATTGCTCATTTCTAATGAGTTTGATTTTAAGAACTCTTACATTAATAAAAAAAAGCAGAAAATTTATTGTGGAAGAAAGTGAGTATTTTCAACTATTATAGTACAGATAAACCTATCAGAATGTACATGCATATACAAACATCATGACTTTTAAATTTCATACAAGAAAAATTTAAATAAAAATAATTTAAATAAAGAAATTTAGGCTAAGTATAAGTTATAATCATAATGAAATTTGATTACTTGGAAGATCAGTTACTATAAATTACCCAGACTAATAAATAGAGATAAAATGTAATGAGTTCAAGTTTATATAGAATTCACAAAAATACAAGACTAGTGAGAAAGAAATTGTGAAAAATATATTAGCTGAAAACATATTTGCCAATAATGTGGGTGCTATTAAATAATAATATCAAGGAATGTCTTTTCCTATTAGAGAAGATGTGGATTCACACAGAAATATTGGGATTTTTATACTGGAGACAACAGACATGGATATAGGATGTCAACGTAAACGTTCACATGCATTTTTGAGACCGGTATTACTGACATAATCCAGATGGCTGCAGAAGTATTTTTTCTTTTTTTTTTTATTTATTGAAAAGGGAAGTAAAAATACTTTATGATAAAATTAAAGATTTACATGGAAAATATTTCAGATAAACATGTTAAAATTGACAATTTTCATGGAAAATGAAAGAGTAAAGGGGTAAACATGTAAAACATTGCTAAATTAATTAAAATATGGGATAGAAACATTTTATGATAGAACTGAAGATTTATGTGAAAAATATTTCTGATGGAATTATAGAAAAATATAGAAAAAACAAGTTAGAATTGAAGATTATCATGGAAAATTTTATATAGAAATAATAATGGAAGGCATAAAAGTATTCCTATGTTGATTGAAAGTGGAATTACAAGCATTTTCTGATAAACTTGAAGATTTAAATGGAAAATATTTCTGATAAAATTAAAGAAATATATAGAAAAACATGTTAAAATTAAAGATTATCATGGAAATTATACAGATAAAATGATAGGCATAAAGACAGTTCTAAATTGATAGAGGGTGGAATTATAAACATTTTCAGATAAAACTGAAGATTTACATAGAAAATATTTCTGGTAAAATTCAAGAAATATATAGACAAACATGTTAAACTATTTCATGGATAATTTTACATATAAAATGGTAGATATAAAAACTATAAATTAATTGAAGGTGGAATTAGAAACATTTGTGATAAAATCAAAGATTTACATTGAAAACATTTCTGATAAAACAGAGGAATTATATAGAAAGACATATTAAAATTAAAAATTATCATGAAAAATAATGCAGATAAAATGGTAAACAGAAATATTACTAAATTAATTTAAAGGGGAATTACAAACATTTTCTGATAAAATTAAAGATTTACATGAGAAATATTTCATTAGTCTATGTCTTTTTATTGGGGAGTTGAGTCCATTGTTGTTAAGGGATAATACAGAATAGTGATTGTTGCTTCCTGTTACTTTTGATGTTATTTTTATGTTTGTGTGGGTATCTTCTTTTGGGTTTGTTGGAAGAAGATTACTTTCTTGCTTTTTTCTAGGGAGTAGTTTCCCTCCTTGTGTTGGCATTTTCTATCATTTATCCTTTGTAGGGCTGGATTTGTAGACAAATATTGTGCAAATTTGGTTTTATCATTGAATATCTTGGTTTCTCCATCTATGATGATTGAGAGCTTTGCTGGGTATAGTAGCCTGGGCTGGCATTTGTGTTCTCTTAGGGTCTGTATGAGGTCTACCCAGGATCACTTAGCTTTCATTATCTCTGGTGATACGTCTGGTGTGATTCTGATAGGTCTGCCTTTATAAGTTACTTGCCCTTTTTCTCTTACTGATTTTAATATTCTTTCTTTGTTTAGTGAATTTGGTGTTTTGATTATTATGTGCCTAGAAGACTTTCTGTTCTAGTCTAGTTTGTTTGGAGTTCTGAAGGCTTCTTGTATGTTCATGGGCATCTCTTTCTCTAGGTTAAGGAAGTTTTCTTCTACAATTTTGTTGAAGATATTTACTGGGCCTTTAAAATGTAAATCCTTGCTCTATACCTCTATACCTATAATCTTTAGGTTTGGTCTTCTCATTGTGTATTGGAGTTCCTGGATGTTTTAGGTCACCAGCTTTATGCATTTTGCATTTTCTTTGACTGTTTTCTTTGTCATTGTTTTCTATGGTATCTTCAGCACCTGAGGTTATTTCTTCTCTCTTGTATTCTGTTGTTGATGCTTGAATCTATGACTCCTGAATTCTTTCCAAGGTTTTCTATCTCCAGAGATGACTCACTTTGTGATTTCTTTATTATTTCTACTTCCACTTTTAGATCCTGGATGGTTTTCTTCAGTTCTTTCACTTGATTGTTTGTGTTTTCCTGTAATTCTTTAAGGGATTTTTGTGTTTTTCTTTAAGGGCTTCTGCCTGTTGATGCATGATCTCCTGAATTTCTTTAAGGGATTTTTGTGTTTCCTCTTTAAGGCATTTTACCTGTTGATTGATGTTCTCCTGTATTTCTTCCTTGAAGCCCTCTATTGGCATCACGAGATAAGATTTTAAATCAAACTCTTGCTTTTCCAGTGTGTTGGGTATCCGGGACTTGCTGTGGTAGGAAAACTGGGTTCTGATGTTGCCATGAGTCCTTGGTTTTTTGCCATCTAGTGCTAGTTGGTATTGCTATCTCTGGCTGGAGTTTATTCATCTTGTGGGCCTGTAAGCCTATGTCCTTACTCCTCTGAGCTCAAAAGTGAAAGCACTGCTGGGCCATCTCTCTCTCCTGGTGGGCTATGTACAGAAGAAAGCTGTGGAGTTTCCTGGGTCTCTGGTGCAAATGCTGCAGGAAAACTTCTGTCCCAGCTGCTCACTGATCTTAGGCCCTGTGTGCATAAGTATTTTTAAAGCAGACATTGGTAAGAATATTAAATCATTTGAATTATAAGGAAACAGTGAAGACTTATCAAGGGATTGGATGAGTGCTTATTCCATTATTTTGTGCAAGGATATTTAGGTGAGAATTAAAAGGTAATGCATAAGGCAATACTGAAGTGAGCTCCATAGAAGTGATTGGACTTCACTTGTCCTACAGTGTGCTCAAAACACTTCATAACATGGATTCAGATTCTCTTTGCCATTGTTTCTTTTCTCTTGTATGCATTGGCCTACATAATCCATTGATTGCAGCTTAAGAAATCAATGTTATGGTGAACTCTAGCTTGATCATTATACTTTATAGTATTACAAAATAGTACAATTATGTCTATGTGCTTAGTTGAGGCAGGTGTGTGCTATGCCAGGTATGGTTGCTCATTCTTATGATGTATTTGTCAGAAAGGGCAAGCAAACACTTTCTCCACTGATTACCCTCTTCTGCCTAGCAACTGTACAATCTTGGGGAACAAAATTAAACTTCAAAATATTTACATGATGCTTATGTGACCTGAAACTCATATACCAATTTCAACAATTTTATTTGTTTATTTTCTATATAATATCAATCACTCATTTTTGTTGTCCTTCAAGTGGCTGTAATGGTAACTTCTAAGACATGTTTTGAAAGCTGATTCAAACATAATTAAAGAAGACTGGAGGCTATTACCCAGTATCTTATCTAATAATGCTTTACCAAGAAAAGCTTAAAGCATTCTGGGAATCAGACTACATCCAATCTGTTTTCCATTTACAATAAACAAATTCAATTCCCCACATCTTTGCTTTAAAGGAAATTCAATTGTCAGTGGTACTGAAGAGCTTGAAGTTTGACACTGGTTTTGATCTCCAGTGGACTAAAGGTGATGTATCAATGTTACATTTTTTTCTGAAGAGAAAAAAAAAAGGGGTAATAGTTTTTTGAGAATCAGGCTTATTTTTAATGTATTTTTTAACAATGTAGTAAGATCTGATTCCAATTTAAGATTTGATTTTTATAGTAAACGTAGAAAGAATCAGTAAAATTAAACAATGGTTCTATTTACTGGCATTCACCACAGGTTGTTATGGTGATTTACCTAAACCAATATCATTATTATAAATTAAGTAGAAACATAAACATTTTTACTTAGCTGTTTTTGTTTAATAGAAGTATCAATAAATTTCTTCTCAGTAAGTAATAAATACATAGAATTAAAGTAAACTTTATTTTATTTTTTAAGATTTGGTGACAAAATATTATTTGACAGAATTATAAATTGTGGAAAAAGGGAGTTCTCATATTAAAATAAATACATATAATAGTATAAATTCTGTTTCTGATCAGTTCTGTTTCATTTCACTTTTGTCCATTTCTTTTTTTATTTGATATATTCTCTATTTGCATTTCAAATGATTTCCCCCTTGCTGTTCCCCCCACCCCAAAAGAACCATAAGCCATCTCTCCTCCCCTGTTCTCAAATCAACCCCCTCCCACTTCCCTGTCCTGGTATCCCCCTACACTGCTGCATCTAGCCTTTCCAGGACCAGGGTCCTCTCTTCCCATTAATGTTCAACAAGACCATCCTCTGCTGCCTATGCATCTGAAGCCATGAGTAACACCATGTGTACTATCTGGTTGATGTATTTGTCCCAGGAGCTCTGGGAGTATGGGGTGGCTTAGATCATTGTTCCTCCTATGGTACTGCAAACCCCTTGAGCTCATTAGGTCCTTTCTCTAGTTTCCCCATTGGGGGCCCTGTGCTCAGTTCAATGACTGGCTGATAGTGTCCCCCTCTGTATTTGTCATGCACTAGCAGAGACTTCCAGGTAACAGCTATAACCAGCTCCAGTCAGCAAGTACTTGTGGGAATTGATAAGGGTTTCGGGGTTTTGTAACTGTATATGGAATGGATCACTAGGTGAGATAGTCTCTGGATGGTCTTTCCCTCTGTTTCTGCTCCACACATTGTCTCTGTATCTCCTGTGGGTATTTTGTTCCCCTTCTAAGAAGGACTAGGGTATCCATATTTTGTTCTTCCTTCATCCTTGGCATCATTTGATATGTGAATTGTTTCTTGAGTATTCCAAGCTTCTGGGCTAATATCCAATTATCAGTAAGTGCATACCATTTATGTTCTTTGTGATTGGGTTACCTCACTTAGGATGATTTTTTTCCATTTCTTTGCAATTTTTATATTAAATAACTTTCACTATGTTAAATAAAAAACATGTATGGATATCTGTTTGTGTGTATCTTTATATACAAAAAGGTTTACTGTTCAGTTGTGATGTTTTACAAATATTTTCCATAATCATTCTTTTCCATTTTTAAAGATTTCCATTAGAAAATTGCCAAGTTTCTATTTGAGTTTAGAAAAGAGAGCATTAATAGAATTCTGGGATACTCTAAGCTCTGAGTTAGATACATTTTCAATATTGCTACTTATGAATGAATTTGCTTTTGCAATTAAATTATAGTAATCCCATAATGATGTGTTTTGCATGTTCTTCCATATTTTGTTGCACTCTATTATGCCCTAATATATCTTTAAAAATTAGCTATATCTTATTTTGTGAGTATGTGTATATGTGCATGCAGTATGCATGTGAAATGAGAGGACAACTCATTAGGTTGATTCTCTCCTTTTATTACATATAATCCGTGGATTGAACCCACATTGATCGCCAAGTTGAGCAATGGAAACCTTCACTTACTCATCCATTTCAATGGCTTTCTTCATTTTAATATTTAAAGGCTCAATAACGAGAATATTAATGTCCTTATACGACATATAATCATTTTTCATACTAAAATATAGTAAAAATTTTGGAGATTTTATATAATTATAATCATATAACATAAAGAAATAGGATCGAATGAAAACAGTGACTTCAACAAAAACATGAACAATTATGTTTTCTTTGATGGTTCTTTAGTGGGGACATATTTGGGACTGCACACACTAATAGTTGGTTTGAAAGGCAATAGCAGACATGTAATGTGGAAGGCAAACTAATGGTGAAACTATAATTCCTATCTTCCTTCCAGCAGTGCAGCCCTAGAGCCTATCATTACCAATCAAAGGACTATCTCACAACCTCCCCTTTAATGAGACAGTCATATGGTTATGTTTAGGGCCATGATTATGTATATAAGCTCATTCTTTTTCCTTGATCTGCAGGCTGGCTGATAGTAAGTTGTTATAAAGTATATCACTTGAGCTTTCTTCCTGGAATTGTAAATCAGTGTACTGAAACATAAAACTCTGTTGTAGATTGAATACTGGCTGTCACAAAAGACACATTAACATGTCAAGGTAAATGACACCTTATTTGGAAAAATGAGCTTTGAAGTGTATTTAAGTTTAGGGATTATCATAAGATTCTGCTAGATTTCCTTTGTGGGCTTTAAATCCAATAAAAGCTCATTTGAAGAGACATATAAGGTGGTAATAAAAGGTATGGAATATAGGATGCAGAAAGAGGTACATCGAGGACACCAAGCAATGTCATGAGGCGTGAGGAACTGAAGGAAGCAAAGCTGTCTCTTATACATCTCCAGTTAGAGTGTCATTGTGAAGATACCTTCATTTTTGATTTCTGATATTGAAGGAGGTATATAAAAGATAAAAATCATAAAATATTATCACTTAAATATTAAGAATATATACTAATGTTAATCTCTGTGTTCTGTAGATATAGGAATTTTTTCATATTATGAGAACAACCCAAGCTGTAATGTGTTTGTATTTCATGTCAAGTTGAAATGACCTCTCTCAAACGGAATTGCCATTTGTTTACACCCATTTTACACACAGTATAACTTAGTTATAATTATTTAAATGAATGATTTTGTTTAATAGCTGAATATATGATACTGAAACAAATTTGAGTTAGTTGTAACAAAAGGCAAATACAAACATAATATTAGAAGGGAGATTAATAAATAATTATTATATTGGCATTCATATGTATGCTTGTAAAATAGCATATTCTCTTGGATTAGGCAACTGAACAATGTAAAAAATAGTATATATCATAGTAGTTACAGAAATGAAACAACACACTTTCTATTTCTGGCTATGAAGGGATGACAGCTTCAGGGTCCATACTCCTACAACCATAAGAACAGTCTCAATTGGTAAGTACTAAAATGCCTTATGTCCTAAAAATTACAAAACAAAATGGCTGCAATATTGTGAAGCATATCACTTACCATTATGCTAGGGGCCTACTCAACCTTAGGTGAGCAGGTTCAAGTGGGAGACAGTGTTAGACAAAGGCCAAAAGAACGATGATGTCTGGCCTTGTAGGAAACTTAACTCTTACTTACATTATAATTCTCTGTGCTTAACTCTTAATTCTCAAAAACTTAACTTACTATGCTGTGCTAAAATCAATTCTTGCTTACTGTTCCGTGTTTAAATAGTGTAAAATCTGGGGAATTAACACATATTGATTAGCAGAGTTGGGGGAGTAGAGTAAAGAATTAATGGCAAACGTTCCTCCTTTCTCTAGAAAGTCAGCCAGGACCCCCTTGCTGGCCAGACAAGATGATCTCCCTGATCCACATGCAAGGACTTGGAGTTTTCTATAACATTTAGTGATCCAGGAAAAGAGAATCACCCTCACATAAAGAAAAATTCTTATGAAGACAATATGCACACACACATACACACACACACACACACACACACAGAGAGAGAGAGAGAGAGAGAGAGAGAGAGAGAGAGAGAGAGATTCATGCACACACATTCAAGTCACGACTGACTACCTTGTATCATCTACTCGAGAAGTATTCATGCATATTAATATACACACCCCTGTGCATGTACATACTCTCACACACACACATAAATGCTGGATGGGGCAAAAGTCCTCATGAGCAAGCTCTGAAGAACAAATGCCAGTGTAGAATGAACTAACTCATCCTGGATAAAAAGAGAATTTCCTTTGTTGCTCAAAGAAAGTAAAACTTTGTACCTATTTATTGCTGCAAGAAAAAAATCTAGTCCTCTTTATTGCTGAATGAAAGATGCCCCACATCTTTGTCAGTAAGAAAAAAGTCCCATGCTTATTATTGTTCTTAGTACTTACACTTTCTTTTTTTTATTCGATAAATTTTTTATTTATATTTCAAATGATTTCCCCTCTTCTAGACCCCCACTCCCCGAAACTCTCATCAGCCCCCTTCCCTCCTAATTTTTTCCCACCCAACCCTTCCCACTTCTTTGTTCTGGTTTTGCCCTATACTGCTTCACTGAGTCTTTCCAGAACAAGGGGCCACTCCTCTGTTCTTCTTGTACCTCATTTGATGTATGGATTATGTTTTTGGTATTCCAGTTTTCTATGTTAATATCCAGATATTAGTGAGTGCATACCATGATTCATCTTTTGAGTCTGGGTTACCTCACTTAGTATGATGTTCTCCAGCTCAAACCATTTGCCTAAGAATATCATGAATTCATTGTTTCTATTGGCTGAATAGTACCATTGTGTATATATACCACATTTTTTTGCATCCACTCTTCTGTTGAGGGATACCTGGGTTCTTTCCACCTTCTGGCAATTATAAATAGTGCTGCTATGAACATAGTGGAACATGTGTCCTTATTACATGCTGGGGAATCTTCTGGGTATATGCCCAGGAGTGGTATAGCAGGATCTTCTGGAAGTGAGGTGCCCAGTTTTTGGAGAAACAGCCAGACTGATTTCCAGAGTGGTTATACCAATTTGCAACCCCACCAGCAGTGGAGGAGTGTTCCTCTTTCTCCACATCCTCGCCAACATCTGCTGTCTCCTGAATTTTTAATCTTAACCATTCTGACTGGTGGAAGGTGAAATCTCAGGGTTGTTTTGATTTGCATTTTCCTAATGACTAATGAAGTTGAGCATTTTGTAAGATGCTTCTCCGCCATCCGAAGTTCTTCAGGTGAAAATTCTTTGTTTAACTCTGTACTTCATTTTTTAATAGGGTTATTTGGTTTTCTGGAGTCTAACTTCTTCAGTTTTTTATATATCTTGGATATTAGCCCTCTATCTGATGTAGGGTTGGTGAAGATCTTTTCCCAATTTGTTGGTTGCCGATTTGCCCTTTTGATGGTGTCCTTTGCCTTACAGAAACTTTGTAATTTTATGAGGTCCCATTTGTCAATTCTTGATCTTAGAGCATAAGCTATTGGTGTTCTGTTCAGGAACTTTCTCCCTGTACCGATGTTCTCAAGGGTCTTCCCCAGTTTCTTTTCTATTAGCTTCAGAGTGTCTGGCTTTATGTGGAGGTCCTTGATCCATGTGGAGTTGAGCTTAGTACAAGGAAACAAGGATGGATCAATTCCTATTCTTCTGGATGCTGACCTCGAGTTGAACCAGCACCATTTTTTGAAAAGGCTATCTTTTTTTCCATTGGATACTTTCTGCCCCTTTGTCGAGGATCAAGTGGCCATAGGTGTGTGGGTTCATTTCTGGATCTTCAATTCTGTTCCATTGATCTGCCTGCCTGTCACTGTACCAATACCATGCAGTTTTTAACACTATTGCTCTGTATTATTGCTTGAGGTCAGGGATACTGATACCCCCAGAATTTCTTTTATTGTTGAGAAAAGTTTTAGCTATCCTGGTTTTTTGTTATTCCAGATGAATTTGAGGATTGCTCTTTCTAACTCTGTGAAGAATTGAGTTAGGATTTTGATGGGTATTGTGTTGAATCTGTATATTGATTTTGGCAAAATGGCCATTTTAACTATATTAATCCTGCCGATCCATGAACATGGGAGGTTTTTCCATTTTTTGATGTCTTCTTTCATTTCCTTCTTCATAGTCTTGAAGTTCTTGTCATACAGATCTTTCACATGTTTGGTAAGAGTCACCCCAAGGTACTTTATACTGTTTGTGGTTATTGTGAAGGGGGTCATTTCCCTAATTTCTTTCTCAACCTGCTTATCCTTTGAGTATAGGAAGGGTATTGATTTGCTTGAGTTGATTTTATAACCTGCCACTTTGCTGAAGTTGTTTATCAGCTGTAGGAGTTCTCTAGTGGAGTTTTTTGGGTCACTTAGGTAGACTATCATGTCATCTGCAAATAATGATAGTTTGACTTCTTCCTTTCCAATTTGTATCCCTTTGACCTCCTTATGTTGTCGAATTGCCCGAGCTAGTACCTCAAGTACAATATTGAAAAGATAAGGAGAGAGGGGGCAGCCCTGTCTAGTCCCTGATTTTAGTGGGATTGCTTCAAGTTTCTCTCCAGTTAGTTTGATGCTGGCTACCAGTTTGCTGTATATTGCTTTAACAATGTTTAGGTATGGGCCTTGAATTCCTGTTCTTTCCAAGACTTTAAGCATGAAAGGATGCTGAATTTTGTCAAATGCTTTTTCAGCATCCAATGAAATGACCATGTGGGTTTTTTTTTCTTTGAGTTTGTTTATGTAGTGGATTGCATTGATGGATTTCCATATATTGAACCAACCCTGCATCCCTGGGATAAAGCCTACTTTATCATGGTGGATGATCATTTTGATGTGTTCTTGGATTCGGTTGGCAAGAATTTTATTGAGTATTTGTGCATCGATATTCATAAGGGAGATTGGTCTGAAGTTTTCTTTCTTTGTTGGATCTTTGTGTGGTTTTGGTATCAGTGGAATTGTGGCTTCGTAGAAGGAATTGGGTAGTATTCCTTCTGTTTCTATTTTGTGGAATAGTTTGAAGATAATTGGTGTTAGGTCTTCTTTGAAGGTCTGATAGAATTCTTCACTGGAACCACCTGGTCCTGTGGTTTTTTTGGTTGGAAGATTTTCTATGACCCCTTCTATTTCTTTAGGGGTTATGGGACTATTTAGATGATCTATTTGGTCCTGATTTAATTTTGGTATTTGGTATCTGTCAAGGAAATTCTCCATTTCCTCCAGATTCTCCAGTTGTGTTGAGTATAGACTTTTATAGTAGGATCTTATGTTTTTTTGGATTTCCTCAGTTTCTGTTGTTATATCCCCCTTTTCATTCCTAATTTTGTTAATTTGGATACCTTCTCTGTGCCCTTTGGTCACTCTGGCTAAGGGTTTATCTATCTTGTTGATTTTGTTAAAGAACCAGCTCCTGGATTCGTTGATTCTTTGCATGGTTCTCTTTGCTTCCACTTCATTAATTTCAGCCCTGAGTTTGATGATTTCCTGTCTTCTACCCCTCCTGTGGGAATTGGCTTCTTTTTGTTCCAGGACTTTCAGGTGTGTCATTAAGCTGCTAGTGTATGCTCTCTCCATTTTCTTTTTGGAGGCACTCAGGGCTATGAGTTTTCCTCTTAGCACTGCTTTCATTGTGTCCCAAAGATTTGCATATGTTGTGCCTTCATTTTCATTAAATTCTAAAAAGTCTCTGATTTATTTCTTTTTTCTTCTTTGGCCAAGGTGTCATTGAGTAGAGTATTGTTCAGCCTCCATGTGTATATGGGCTTTCTGTTGTTTTTATTGCTATTGAAAATCACTCTTACACCATAGTGATCTGATAGGAGGCATGGGATTAGTTTGATCTTCTTATATTTGTTGAGGTCTGTCTTGTGACCAATTATGTGGTCGATTTTGGAGAAGGTACCATGAGGTGCTGAGAAAAAGGTATATTCTTTTGCTTTAGGGTGAAATGTTCTATAAATATCAGTCAAATCTAATTGGTCCAAAGCTTCAATTAGTTTTACTGTGTCCCTGTTTAGTTTCTGTTTTCCTGATCGGTCCATTGAGGAGAGTGGAGTGTTGAAGTCCCCCACAATTATTGTGTTAGGTGAAATGTGTGCTTTGAGCTATAGTAAAGTTTATTTTACGAATGAAGGTGCCCTTGCATTTGGCACATAGATGTCCAGAATTGAAAGTTCTTCTTGGTGGATTTTTCCTTTGACCAACAAGAAGTGTCCCTCAGTGTCTCTTTTGATGACTTTAGGTTGAAAGTCAATTTTATCTGATATTAGAATGGCTAGTCCAGCTCGTTTCCTGAGACCATTGGCTTGTAAAATTGTCTTCCAGCCTTTTACTCTAAGGTAGTTTTTGTCTTTGATATTTAGGCGTGTTTCCTGTATGCAACAAAATGTGGGGTCCTGTTTCCTTATCCAGTCTGTTAGTCTATGTCTTTTTATTGGGGAATTGAGTCCATTGATGTTAAGAGATATTAAGGAATAGTGATTATTACTTGCTGTCATTTTTGATGTTATTTTTATATTTGAGTGGTTATCTTCTTTTGGGTTTGATGAAGGAAGGTTACTATCTTGATTTTTCCAGGGTGTAGTTTCCCTCCTTGTATTGGAGTTTTCCTCCAATTAATCTTTGCAGAGCTGGGTTTGTGGAAAGATATTGTGTAAATTTGGTTTTGTCATGGAATGTCTTGGTTTCTCCATCTATTGTGATTGAGAGTTTTGCTGGGTATAGTAGTCTTGGCTGACATTTGTGTTCTCTTAGAGTCTGCATGAGATCTGCCCAGGATCTTCTAGCTTTCATGGTCTCTGGTGAGAAGTCTGGTGTGATTCTGATAGGTTTTCCTTTATATGTTACTTGGCCTTTTTCTCTTACTACCTTTAATATTCTTTCTTTGTTTAGTGCATTTGGGGTTTTAATTATTATGTGGTGAGAGGTATTTCTGCTCAGGTCCAGTCTGTTTGGAGTTCTGTAGGCTTCTTGTATATCCATAGGCATCTCTCTTTTAAGTTGGGAAAGTTTTCTTCCATAATTTTGTTGAAGATATTTGCTGGCCCTTTCAGTTTTAAATCTTCACTGTCATCTATACCTATAACCCTTAGGTTTGTTCTTCTCATTGTATCCTGGATTTCCTGGATGTTCTGAGATAAAAGCCAGAGTCAATGGCTTCTATGATATCTTCGGCATCTGAGATTCTTTCTTCCATCTCTTGTATTCTGTTGTTTATATTTGCATCTATGGCCCCTGATTTCTTCTCAAGGTTTTCTATCTCCAAAGTTGTGTTGTCTCCCTTTGTGATTTCTTAGTTGTTTCTTCTGTTTTTAGATCCAGGATGGTTTTGCTCAGTTCCATCATTTGTTTTTGTTTTCCTGTAATTCTTTAAGACATTTTTGTGTTTCCTCTTTCATGACTTCTGCCTCTTGACTTAAGTTCTCCTGCATTTCTTTAAGGTTTTTTTTTTTTTTTTTTTTTTTTTTTTTTTGCGTTTCTTCTTTATTGGCTTCTATCTCTTGAGCCTTATTCTCCTGCATTTCTTTAAGTGATTTCTGTGTTTCCATTATACCGGTTTCTAGCTTATTCATGTTCCCCTGTATTTCTTTAAGATATTTATTTATGTCCTTTTTGTGTTCTTCAAGCAGCATCATGACCAGTGATTTTAAATCCAAATCTTGTTTCTCTGGTGTGTTGGCATAACCAGGATTTGCTGATGTTGGAGAGGTTGGTTCAGATGCTGCCATATTTCCTAGATTTCTGTTAATATTGTTCCTGTGTTTGCCCTTTGCCATCTTGTTCTCTGGAATTAGTTGCTCTTGTCTATGTCTGGTGTTTGAGCTTCCTGAGGGGCTCTGGGGCTATTTCTGCAACACTAGATGGCTGGGCTTCCCCTGTAGCAGGCTGTTGATGTGCTGTCCTCCACTTGGGTGCCCTTGCAGCCCTAGTGTGCTTTGTCCCAGATTGTGTCTGTGAACCAGAGGGTGCCCGTTTGCTCCTTCAGGAAGTGCTGAAGGGTGTATGCTGCGGGAGGCCTTTTCTGCATGCTGATCACTCTGCTGGGCGGCCGATCTCCCAACCGTGTTGGTGCACACAAGGCTAGCCTAGCTGCTTAGACCCTGAGTCTAGGCAAAAGCCTAGGAGCCCAAGGTCTGAGCAAAGTTCCCCTCAGGCTATGACTGTTAATTGGGTCTCTCAAGTGGCCAGGATGGCGGGCGTGGGCACATGCTCCCTGAAAGTGCTGGGAGAGTCTGCTGGGCTAACAACTTCCTGGCCGGGTTGACACACAGATGGCCCACCGAGCAGCCAAGTTCTTGGGGTCAGTCCAGGTCCTGTTGGGGCCTAGACCCCTGCTATGTTAGCCTTGGGCTATGCCTGTTAGCCGGCTTTGCCTGATAGAGCTTTCTGGAGTCCTGTAGGCAAAATGGCAGTGCGCGTGCCGGGCCCAGGCAAAAAAACCTCCTGGCTGGGTTGGCACCACAATGTCCCCCCCAACAGCCTAGGGCCTGGGTGCAGGCCAATGCCTGTCTGTCCGTAGGGCTTAGACCCCCCGCAATGTTGGCCTCGGGTTATGTTTACGTACCTCAGTCTGTCTGATCTCTCTGGAGTCCGAGAACCAAGATGGAGGCGAGTCTCCTGTGACTGGCTGGAGGCAGAGTTCTGATGTGGCTTCTGTGCGGTGAAAGGAACCCTAAATCCACCGCTGCTTGCAGCCCGGCTAGCCAGCGAAGGTCAGTGTTCATGGAAGCAGTGCCTGCCTGGACCCTGTCAACTTGGTTCCACTGCTGCTAGCCCTTCAGACGGACCAGCCACTGCTGCTGCCGCAGCCACCGCCGCCACCGCTCCCAGCACCGCAGCCCGACTTTTTCTTCTGTAAATTCTTTCTATCTTTGGTTTTACAGCACCAGTCTGGAGACCCACAAAACTTGTTGTCCCACACATTAATTCTCTGATTCACTGTCAGTCTTAGTAATCAGTTTATTTCCAGGGATCTTCACAGCAACATAGCACTTCGTCAGTATGCTATGAGATCTCCAGCATAAAAGGTACTTATACTTTCTAATGAGAATAGGTCACATGATATTCCAAGCATCTTTTTCCAAAAGTTCACAACAAGTCCACAACATAAACTCAAAGGATTAATTGCAAAAGCTCCTTCTTTCTCTGCCAAGTCAGCCAAGACCTCCTTGCTGGTCAGACAAGAGGCTCTCTCTGAATATGAAGTTTTATCAGGAATGTTTACATGAGTTTCCAATAAGAGTAGTTATCTTATTAAATATTCATTGGCTATCACTAGCTCCACAGGTTCATTAGGAGTTCAAAACAGTAATTCTTATACTTTAAGTTAGCACAGTTTTATCAAGAGGCAAATCATCTGCCTTGTGTCTCACTAGTATTGAAGTTTTGTATAGATAAATCCAGTCAACATTCATTGTCTGTCTTTGCACCCACAATAAACTATCCAGTCCCAATTTATGACCTTTAATTATCATATTATGGTTTCACAGCAAGCCCAGAAGGAATGCCTTCTCTGATTACAAAACTGTTCCAAACCTGCTTTCTATCCTAGTACAAGCAGACCACGTCACATGAAGGTTTACGGAGCCTTAATTGCAGACTTCACACTACAGAGGGCTTAAAATTACCTGTATAAGTTTAGGAATTATATATACTCATTACTAGGATTTATGAAATCATTGATTTATCTATATAGCAATGCTATAAGAGAATATATCATTTTCATTTATCAGTAGAAAATCTTCCCAACAGAGTGAGCTAATGACCAGGAATTATTATACTATTTAAATAATAGTGACAGGAAAGGCATATAAAATGCAAGAAGCAATCCTGTGAAGAAATCTCTTTGGGCCTTTCTTCTTAGAGCTCACCCATCACAGTCTGGGTAATACAATGAACCATCTCCAGAGGTGACTTGCATGCCTCTAGCATATTCTGGATGGCTCCGGACACCATTAGAAACAAAGCAACATGACTGGATTTTAAGATGGTTGATGATGGGTAAAAGAGTCTATTCAATCAGTACAGAATCTGTCATCTACTTATTCATGTAAGTATAACAGGCAGACACCTGTCTCATATGGTAAGGATTGAATGAAATTTTCTCAGAGGATGAGAAATGTAATGTTTTTCTAGTTTACTGATTCATATTATTTAACCAAATTCTCACACTGCATATTTACAATCTTTATTCTGATCTGTATGTTATATTTTGCCCCAATTTAAAAGGCATATTAAAATACATATGTGACAATTTATTCTATGCTTTGATGATGCCCAAGGGCTTACTTCTGAGTGCTGAAATCTTCTCCAAGAAGATGAACCAGAGCACTTATGGAGATCTTCTGTGTTTCGAAGTCTTCAATTCAGAGACTTCACAACCAGACTCTAAAAGAATCAAAGTTCAGTGTGCATTGTTCTTATTTTTCTCCTTCTTTTTAAAAACATTTTATTCCTCTGTACTTTGAGGATTTCATATGTGTATATGTGTGTATATAATTTGTTTTTATTTTATCCATCCCCACTATGCTTTTTTAGCTTTTTCTAACTTCATTTACTCTTCTTTTTCATTCTTTTGTTCTTTATAAGTTATTGATTCAGTTACTGCTGCCCATATGGATATATGTATAGGGGCATCTACTAGAGCACTAGAAACACAAGAGGAGCTACATTCATTTAAAAAAAAAGACTCTTTATTCCTAAGATAGCTACCAACTTCCAGAAAGTCTTGAGTAGGAGCAGAACCTTGTGAGTGGCTCCTTTATTTATACTAGACTGTTGACTATCTTGATTTGTGTATGTGTGCTTCACAGACAGCCTCAGCTGTCTTGAGATGTGAATGCAAGACACTTTGATGCATTAGCTTAGCACAACTAAATCCTGAAAAGGACACTAACCATAACCGAGTCATTGGCAAGCATGAGTCTATTATTACAACCAAGGCATGCAACTAAAAGTTATAACTTTTAAAGCTTAGCAACATAGGAAGAAATGTATATAATTGCACAAACTGACTTTCAAATCTGTGAAATAAACTGTTAGAAGTGCTAACAATGTTTGCAAGGAACAGCTCTGAAACCACTTTTTGCCGAAATTACAATAGCTCTTCTATTGGGGGTTTAACCATTCTAGGGGTTATTGTATCCCCCTAGATACTTTGACTGTTGAATAGATCTATGTTTAAAGTCAATTGCACTCATTTACCAATTATAAAATTATGAATTGAGTTCAAGTCTTGTTTTTCTAGGGTATAAAATAAATGTTTTATGTATTTTAAAATATACTGTTACATATTTCACAAGAAGACCAGATTTTAAAGCATCATAAATGACAAATATTTGTATCTTGAATTTTGCATATGTTGATGTCCAGTTCTTCCAGTAAAATAGTATAACCATCATATATAAGTTTAAACTTTGACTTAGCCTTATCAAAGTGTTAAATATTTATAATATAAATAGTAAATATTTTGGCCATGTAATAATGAAAAAGATGTATATCAATATATACAATATATCAATATATAGTATATTGGTACTATATAAATTTACAATGAAATGCTTC
Organism: Apodemus sylvaticus; assembly: GCF_947179515.1. Lineage (NCBI taxonomy): Eukaryota > Metazoa > Chordata > Mammalia > Rodentia > Muridae > Apodemus > Apodemus sylvaticus. The sequence continues at coordinate 69,557,556 of NC_067473.1, read as the reverse complement.
ACTTACTTTTTAAATTTCATCTCTGTGTGTATATTACAGGATGGACTGGTAACTTTTCCAGCAACTCATGGTTATCCACATAATGTTTTGAAAAGTAAAAGTCTGAAAAGTTTAATATGGAAGAGTTTTAAATAAATAAAGATACCTATGGATAAACAAATGATTAATTTAAATACTTTTCTATAAATTATTGTATAGAAAATGATACTCAGTTGAAGGAGAATGAAACAATGATCAATGTGCAGTTTTAGACAACATATAAATTTGGTTCCCAGCTGCTAGCTAGATCTTACATTCCAAAGGTTTTGCAAGCTTCCAAAACAGGACCACCAGCTGGGACCAAGTTTTTCCAAACATGAGCCTGTGGGGGAGATTTCAAATTCAAACTGCATATTTAACTGCATACTCTATAAGCAATTTTTTATTATATGAACACTCAATGTTCTAAAGGAAAGAGTGGAGCATAAGCCGACCTACTAAATACTCTTTTTCACCATTCATGTCTCTGTCAGTCTTAAAGCTACCCAGAACACCACTGTTAGACAAGTACAGAAAAGTATTCTCCAGGTTGCAAGAGAGGGCTTTGATCAATCAATTGCCACTGGCCAGGGAGCATTCAAGACTAAAATTATAATTGCACAGTTACATATTCTCTTTTGTATTGGTACATTTTTCAGAAAAGCATATCTCTATGAGTTGTAACTGCATTCTCAGCTTAACTTGATATATAAAAACAAAACATGATTTCAAAGTTTTATACAAATCAAAATTTTGGCTGGTATAGTTTTCTGCATTTGTGCCATGGGCATGAGATTTGTCTTTTTCCATGGATTAGTCAGATCGGAAATCTAGGTACCTTTGCATTTCTTGTGGGGTAGAGGAGTGGGAGTGGAGGAAGCCATTTTCAGCTTTAGAGCTGTCTTTATTTGGGGATAATAAAGACAATATAAAATTTGAAGAACAAGTAGGGGCTTTTGAGATGAATGTACATTATTGTCAGGGGTTAAGGGGCTGGAGATGCTTCAACGACTTGAAGAAGAATTCCAGGTACTTAGTGGACATGTCTTTATAGGGAAAAAGGAAGTTAAACCTGTAATTTGGCCACCAGGGTATATGAATGGCTACCTCAAAGGAGTAGTAGTGAGGGTCATAGGGCTATGTGCCCAGGGGCATGTAGGCCCAGAACAAGGAGTGAGCCATCCTTACTCCTGTTGAACTCAGGATGAGACTTTCAGGTTTGGGCACATCTGGATGGACTTCAGCCTTCGAACTCTTGCTCCATGCCCACCATCACCCCACTACCACTCCAATACACTTGTCCAAGAGGTCACATATCCCATATTTTCATTATAATTTTCTTTAGGTAATTTATGATTTGTTTTCATATTTCTTCTGAAACTGTTGTGGTATAGAAAACTAATTCAAATACGAAAGTTTGAACGATAATTTTAGGGTATTTTTATATCATTAAAATCCTTAATTGTTGTTATCATGTGTTGGTCACAGGGTGCGGGGGTGGGGGGGTAGAAAGGTGAGTGAGAAGAAGGGGGGATAGATTCTCAGGCAGTGTGAGGTCACTGGACCTCACCCCGAGGGGTAAGGAAAGCTCAAAGTCTCATGTGTTCTCAGCTCAGGCATGGCAGGACGCCTCTGGATACCATGGAAGAGCTGAGAACAAATGGAGGGGTGGGATTGGGTCTGGGGGCAGTTTGGTCATCTCCAGGACTGAAGGGAAAAGGGGATGGGTGAAGGCATGCTGGATAGTTCTCATGCTGGGGAGTCCTTGGTCTGGTCTGGAGACTGCTGGCAGCTGGGCTTAGTGGAGATCATGGCTGGAACAAGGAGAGGTCTCCCTGACAGGAGATTAGATGCTGCTCTTTAGGGGAAGGCCTATTCCATTGCTGTAGCACAGCAAGTCCAGATGAGAAGAGGAAGTCCGCGGGTTTTAGTGTTTATCGTAGAGAAGTAGAGGGAGAGAGAAAGTAGAGAAGTAGAAGCCTGCCATGGCCACGTGGAAAGAGGGGGGAAGGGAATGAGGAGAGAATGGGAGCAAGGGGACAAGAGATATAAAAGTAAGAGAGAAAGAGCATTAGAGGGGGGAGGGGCAAACAGCCCCTTTTATAGTGGGCCAGCCTACCTGGGCTGTTGCCAGGTGACTTGGGGGTGGAGTCTAGCCAGAATATCAGGGGCTTGAAACATGGCCTGTGTGACTGATGGCCGCAGAATTATGGAGTTGAGGGCCTCATGTCAAGAGCCTAACTGTCTGGGACCACAGCTCACAATTCTATCCCTTGTAGAATATATTCTACTGAGTCTCCTGAGTAAGCCTCAGTCAACCAGGCCACAAACCACCTTTCACAGTCCTACAATCATGAATGTGCAGTGTCTTATCAACATCAAATACTTTAAAGTTATTACCATTTTCTTTATATATATATGTATGTATATATATATGTATGTATATGTATATATATGTATGTATGTATATGTATATATGTATATATATACATATATATATGTATATATATATTTGGTATAACAAGTACCTAGATACATGATTTTGCATATATTTGATGGTTTTATAAGTTAGTATATTAGTACTTTTAAGTTTAAACTATTTTATCTATTTATCTTTATGAAATTTAAACCAAAAAGTGCCACTTATATTTAATATATAGTTGTCCTAGGAAAATGATTTGTTGAAAATTTATGAAAATGCTATTCATGTTTTCTTCCTCATCATAAAATTATGTGTTAGTTTTTATTCTTTTCCATGTTTTATAAGTATTCTACAACTGATACACATTATTCTCACAGTTATATTTTAAAAGATTATATACAGCAATTGTTTACTTTCAAAGCTATTATACTGATTTAGGAAAATGTACTATGAAATCCTCCTTTCAGCAAAACCTATACACTGAAACAGTATATATGGAAATACTCCAAATGATTTGCACCAACCTAGTTATGAATCCTGAATTCTACTAATTCTGCTTAGCTGATTCAAGATGCTCTAGGGGCCCTTCAGGGCAAGAATTAAATCTGAGAGGACAGAATAATAGCTGATCTAAAGTAACATTTTGCAGAGAAATGTTTTGTCACTCATGATTCCGGGTTACTAATTTATACTACTCTGAACTTGCCAAATAAGATTATATGAAAGAAGATATTAGGAAAGCTAAAAATTACAGGATACATTTAGACAACTAAAAGTCAATTATTTCTAATGTAAGGTCTCAGAGACCTTTTACATATTTTATAATTGAGTAATAACATAATTATTTATAAATATACATAAACTTAGATTTTCTTTTATAGGCATTATATTTGTTGTAGCAATTATTATAAAGAACTTTAGGCCCAACAATATTTATTTATTTATTTATTTATTTATTTATTTATTTACCTTTTTTTGACACTCCAAGATTTTATTCCCCTCCTACTTCACTCTCTGACTATTTTACACCCAATACTGCATCCTCCATGACCTTTTTTCTATGAGGATGTCTCCACCACACCCCACCCCACCAGACCTCTAAATTCCCTGGGGCCTCTAGTCTCTTGAGGGTTACGTGTATTTTCCCTGACTAAACCCAGACCAGAGAGTTCTCTGCTATATATCTGTTGGGGGCCTCATATCTGCTGGTATATGCTGCCGGGTTGATGGACTAGTGTCTGAGAGATCTCTGCAGTCCAGGTTAATTGAGATTGCTGGTGCTCCTACAGGGTCAACCTCCTCCTCAGCTTCTTCCAGCTTTTCCCTAATTCAACCACAGGGGTCAGCAGCTTCTGTTCATTGGTTGGGTACAAATATCTGCATCTGACTCCTTTAGCTGCTTGCTGAGTCTTTCGTAGGGCAGTCCTGATAGGCCCCTTTTTGTATGTAACTCCATAGCCTCAGTAATAGTGTCAGGCCTTAGGGCCTCCCCTTGAGCTGTATACCACTTTGGGCCAGTCACTGGACTTTCTTTTCTTCCTGCTCTTCTATCCCTGTAATTCCTTCAGACAGGAATATTTATTGGTAAGAGTTTTGACTACAGGATAGCGACCTCATCACTAACTTGATAACCTGTCTCTCTGCTGGAGGTGATCTCTACAAGTTCCCTCTCTCCAATGTAGGGCATTTCATCTAGGGTCACTCCCTTTGAGCCCTGAGAGTTTCTCACCTTCCAAGTGTCTGGAACATTCTGGAGGTTGCCCCAACTTCTGAATTCCCTATGCTGCCTTTTTTTTTCATTCTTTCTTCTGGACCTCAGGACTTAAGTCCTAATTCCCAACCAAATTCCAGATCATGTTCCCCTCTCATCCCACCCCATTCCTGTCCCCTTTCCTTCCCAGGTTCCTCCTCTCTCCTCTGTGGTTGCTTTCTTCTCCCTCCCAAGTGGGACTAAGGTATCCTCACTTGGGTCTTCAGTTTGTTGACCTTTTTGAGGTCTGTGGACTGTATTCTGTATTCTGTATTTTTTTTTTTTTTTTTTACTAATATCCACTTATTAGTGAGTACATACCATGTATGTCCTTTTGGGTCTGAGTTACCTCACTCAAGGATGATATTTTCTAGTTCTGCCCATTTTCCTGCAAAATGCAGGATGTCCTGGTTTTTGATAACTGAGTAGTATTCCATTGTATAAATGAGCCGCATTTTCTGTGTCCATTCTTCTGTCATGGGATATCTGGGTTGTTTCCAGCTTCTGGCTATCACAAATAGGGAAGCTATTATCATCGTGAAACATGTGCCATGTGGCATGGTGGTGTATATTCTGTATATATTTACAAGAGTGGTATTTCTGGGTCTTCAGGTAGCTCAATTACCGATTTTCTGAGGATCCTCCAGATTGATTTCCAGAGTGGTTGTACCAGTTTGCAATCCCACCAGCAATGGAAGAGTATTTCTCTTTCTCCACATCTTTGTCAACATGTGTTGTCACTTTAGGTTTTGAACTTAAGCATTCCGATTGGTGTAAGGTGGAATCTCAGGGTCTTTTTGATTTGCATTTCACTGATAACTAAGGACTTTGCACATTTCTTTAGGTTCTTCTCTGCCATTTGAAATTCCTCTGTTGTCAATTCTACCTTTAGCTCTAGAGCCCATTTATTTGATTGGGTTGATTAGTATTTTGGTGGTTAGCTTCTTGAGTTCTTTCGATGTTTTGGATATTAGCCCTGTATTGGATATGGAGTTAGTAGAGACATTTTTGAGTCTATAGGTTGCTGATTTTTCCTATTAACAGTGCCTTTTGACATACAGAAGCTTTCTAGTTTCATAAAGTCCCATTTATCAATTCTTGATATTAGGGCCTGAGTCATAGGGGTTCTATTTAGAAAATTTCCCCCAGTTCCAATGAGCTCAAGGCTCTTTCCAACTTTCTCTTCTATTAGATTGAGTATATCTGGTTTTATACTGAGGTCCTTGGTTCACTTGGACTTGAGCTTTGTTCAAGGTAACAAATATGTGCATATTTTCGTTTTTCTACATACAGACATCTAGTTATAACAGCAGCATTTATCGAATATGCTTTTTTTTCTGTCATATATTTTTGGCTTCTTTGTCAAAGATCAAGTGTGTCTATGTGTTTGGTTTTATTTCTGGGCCTTCAATTCTATTCCATTGACCAACCTGTCTGTCCCTGTACCAATTCCATGCAGTTTTTATCCCTATTACTCTGTAGTAGAGTTTGAGGTCATGGATGGTGATTCCCCTAGCCATTCTTTTATTGTTAGGAATTGTTTTCGATACTCTGAGTATTTTGCTATTTGAGATTTGCAATTCCAGATTTGAGATTTGCTTTTTCTATGTCTTAAAAGAATTATGTTGAGATTTTGATGGGGATTGTACTGAATCCAGAGCTTGCCTTTGTTAGGATGGTCATTTTTACTATGTTATTTCTGCTAATCCATGAGCATGGGAGATCTGCATACTTTTCTGAGATCTTCTATTTCTTTCTTGAGGGACTTGAAGTTATTGTCATACAGATCTTTTACTTGTTTGGTTAGAATCACACCAAGAACATTTATATTTTTGTGGCTCTTATGATGGAGTTTTTTCCTTAATTCCTTTCTCAGCCTGTTTATCATTTGTATAAAGAAAGGTTATTGATTTACTTAAGTTAATTTTATATCTAGCCACGTTGATGAAGTTGTTTGTCAGCTGGAGAAGCTCTCTGGTAGAATTTTTGGGGTTGCTTCAGTATACTATCCTATCATCTTCAAATAGCGATACATTTATTTCTTCCTTGCCAGTTAGTATCTCTATAATTTCATTTAGTTGTCTTATTGTTCTAGCTAGCAATTTGAGTACTATATTGAATAGATACGGGGAGAGTGGGCATCTTTGTCTTGTCCCTGATTTTAGTGGGATTTCAAGTGTCTCTTCATTTAATTTGATATTGGCTCTTGGTTTACTGTATATTTCTTTTATTATGTTCAGGTATGGGCCTTTAATTCCTGGTCACTTCATTACTGTTAACATGAAGGGGTGTTGTATTTTGTCAAATGCTTTTTCTGCATCTAAAGAGATGATCATGGGATGTTTTTCTTTGAGTTTGGTTATATAGTGGATTTTATTAATGGATTTTTTTAACTGAAACAACCTTGCATGTCTGTTATGAAGCCTACTTGATCTTGGTGAATGATGGTTTTGATATGTTTTTATATTTGGCATGCAAGTATTTTATTGAGAATTTTTGCATCAATATACATGAGTGAGATTTGTCTGAGGTTCTCTTTTTAGTAGGGCCCTTGTGTGGTTTAGGTGTCAGATTAATTGTGGCTTCATAGTGTTCTGTCTCTTTCTTTTTTATGGAATATTTTGAGGAATTTTGATATCAGTTCTTATTTGAATGTCTGGTAGAATTCTGTACAAAATCCATCTGGTCCTGGGCTTTTGGCAGTTGGGAGGTTTTCATTATGGAATATGAGCCTGTTTAGTTAGTTTACCTGCCCTTGATTTAATTTTGGTATGTGGTATCTGTCTAGAAAACCATCCATTTCTTCTAGATTTTCCAGTTTTGTTGAATGTAAGCTTCTGTAGTAGGACCTGATGATTTTTTGAATTTCCTCGGTTTCTGTTATTATGTCTCCCTTTTCATTTCTAAATTTAATTAATTTACTGACTCTGGGACCTTTAGTTAGTTTGGCTAGGGCTTTATCTATCATATTGATTCTCTCAAATAATCAGCTCCTACTGTCTCCTCCTGTTGAATGAATTTGCTTCTTTTTGTTCTAGAGCTCTGGGGTGTGCTGTTAAGTTCCTAGTATAAAATCTCTCCAGTTTCTTGACCAGAGAGGGTACTCAGTGCTATGAATTTTTTCTTAGCACTGCTTTCATTGTGTCCCTTAAATATTACATCAATATTTTCATTAAATTCTAGGAAGTCTTTAATTTCTTTCTTTATTTCTTCCCTGACAAAGTTATTATTCAGTAGGGAGTTGTTCAGTTTCCACATGTTTGTGGCCTTTCTGTTGTTTTTGTCGTTATTGAAGACTTAGTCTTTGGTGAGCTTCTAGGATGCATGTGATTATTTCAATCTTCATGTATTGGTTGAGGATTGTTTTGTGACCTAGTATATGGTTGATTTTGGAGAAGGTACCATGAGGTGCTGAAAAGAATGAGCATTCTTTTGTTTTAGCATGAAATGTTCTGTAGATATCTGTTAAATGCATTTGGTTCATAACCTGTATTAGTTTCACTGTGTCTATTTAAACTCTGTTTCAATGTCCTCTCCATTGGTGAGAGTAGAGTGTTGAATTCTCCCACTATCATTGTGTGTGGTTCAATGTATGTTTTAAGTTTTAGCATAGTTAATTTTATGAATGTGGGTGCCCTTGAATTTAGGGCATAGATGTTCAGAATTGAGAATTTCTCTTGGTGGGGTCTCCCTTTGATGAATATGAAGTGTGCTTCCTCAACACACTTGATAACTTTTTGTTGAAAATCTATTTTATTGTATATTAGGATGGCAGCTCTAGCTTGTTTCTTGGGACCATTTGCTTGGAAGACCATTTTCCATCCTTTTACTCTGAAATAGAGTCTGTCTTTGTTATTGAGGTCTGTTTCTTGCATGCAGCAAAATGCTGGATCTTGTTTGCATATCCACTCTGTTAGCTCATGTCCTTTTACAGGTGAGTTGAGTCCATTAATACTGAGAGATAATAAAGACAGATGACAGTTGGTACCCAATATATTTGTTTTTGTAGGTAGATTGATAGGTTTGTGGTTCTCTTCTTTTGTCTTTGTTGTTAGGTGCTTCACACCTTGACTTTTCTTTGCTGTAGGTGCTTTGCTGTGTTGGAGTTTTTCTTTTAGGATACTATGTAGGGCTTGATTGGTAGATAGATACTGTTTGAATTTGGATTTGTCCTGAAATATTTAACTTCTTCATCTATGTTACATGAAAATTTTCCTGAGTATAGTAGCCTGGGCTGGAATTTTTGTTCCCTTAGTCTGCATCACCTCTAACTAGTCTTTTCTGTCTCTTATATTTTCTGTTGAAAAGTCTGGTGTAATTCTGATATGTCTATCTTTGTATGTTACTTTCCCTTTCCCCTTGTAGCTTTTAGTATTCTTTCTTTTTTTTTTTTTTTTTTTTTTTTTTTTGTTCTGTATGTTTAGTGTTTTGATTATTATATGTCAAGAGAATTTTTTTCTGGTTGCATTTATTTGGTGTTCTATAGGCTTCCTATAACTTTATGTCCATCTCTTTCTTTAGATTGGGGAAGTTTACTTCTGATTTTGTTAAAGACATTTTCAAGTCTTTGAATTAGAATCTTTGTACTTCTCTATTCTAGTTACTCTTAGATTTGGTGTTTTCATTGTATCCTGAATTTCCAGGATGTTTTGGATTAGGAGTTTTTTATGTTTTGAATTCTCTTTAAGAGTTGTGTCAGATCGCTCTGCTGATGGATCCAGATCAGCATGAGTGGCAATGCCACATCTCCAGGTCATGCAAGAGGCAAGAGGGGCTACCAGGAGGCCGGATGGGAGAAGTAAGTGTGCTCTAGTGAATCCAGCCGGCCCCATCAGGAGCCTTCAGGTGTCTGCGTTGGGATCTGAACAGCCTAGGCCACAGCACTCAGTCTCCAGGAGGTGTGGGAGACCTGGTGTGCACCCAGAGGCAGTCTGGGAGCACACAGCTTGCTCCACTGGCACAGAGCTTAGGTTCCAGTCCTGAGGTCTCTGATGGGAGCCTTCAGATCTCTCTGCTTCCGGATCCAGATCAGCCTGGGCAGCAATGCCACATCTCCAGGTCCTGCAAGAGGCAAGAGGGGCTTCCCGGAGGCCAGCTGGGAGAAGTCAGTGTGCTCTGGTGAATCCAGAGAGCCCCGGCAGGAGCCTTCAGGTGTCTGCTTCGGAATCTGAACAGCCTGGGCAACAGCACCCTGTCTCCAGGCAGTGCAGGAGGTAAGCTGTGCACCAGAGGCCACCTGGGAAGAGGCAGCTTGCACTGGTGAGTCCAGCATTGACAAAACCAACTATCCCCAGTGAGAACCAAATGGCAAAAGTCAAACGCAGGAATGTCACTAACAGAAATCAGGGCAATATGGCAACATCTGAACCAATTCTCCTTTAACAGCATGTCCTGGATACCCCATCACACCAGTAAAACAAGACATGGATTTAAAATCACTGGTCATGATGCTGGTACAGGAACACATGAAGGACATACTTAAAGAAATTCAAGAGAAAATGGATCAAATGTTAGAAGCGCTTGCAAGGGAAACACAAAAATCATTGAAAGAAATCCAGGAGAATACAAAGGCCAACAATGAGGAAACTCAAAAAACACTTAAAGAAATACAGGAGAACTTTGGTCAACAGGCCGAGGTCATAAAAGAGGAAACACAAAAATCTCTTAAAGAATTACAGGAAAGCACAAACAATCAAGTGAAGGAGCTAAGCAAAACCATCCAGGATCTAAAATCAGAAGTAGAAACAACTAAGAAAACTCAAAGGGAGACAACTTTGGAGATAGAAAGCCTTGGGAAGAAATCAGGGGACATAGATGCAAATATCAACAACAGAAAACACGAGATAGAAGAAAGAATCTCAGATGCTGAAAATACCATAGAAACCATGGACTCAACAGTTAAAGAAAATGCAAAATGCAAAAAGCTTGTAACCCAAAATATCCAGGAAATCCAAGACACAATGAGAAGACCAAACCTAAGGATTATAGGCATAGATGAGAGTGAAGATTTACAACTTAAAGGGCCAGCAAATATCTTCAATAAAATTATGGAAGAAAACTTCCCTAACCTAAAGAGAGAGATGCCCATGAATATACAAGAAGCCTACAGAACTCCAAACAGAAATACTTCCTGTCACATAATAATCAAAACACCAAATGTACTAAACAAAGAAAGAATATTAAAGGCAGTAAGAGAAAAAGGCCAAGTAACATATAAAGGAAGAACTATCAGAATCACAGCAGACTTTTCACCTGAGACTATGAAGGCTAGAAGATCATGGGCAGATCTCATGCAGACTCTAAGAGAACACAATGCCAGCCAAAACTATATCCAGCAAAACTCTCAATCACCATAGATGGAGAAACTAAGATATTCCATGGCAAAATCAAGTTTACCCAATATCTATCCACAAACCCAGCCCTACAAAGATAATAGGAGGAAAACACCAATACAAGGAGGGAAACTTCACCCTGGAAAAAGCAAGATAGTAACCTTTCATCAAACCCAAAAGAAGTTAACCAATCAAATTTAAAAAAAATAACGTCAAAAATGAGAGGAAGTAACAATCACTATTCCTTAATATGTCTTAACATTAATGGACTCAATGCCCCAATAAAAAGACATAGACTAACCGATTGGATACGTAAACAGGACCCTACATTTTGCTGCTTACAGGATACACACGTAAGGGTCAAAGACAAACACTACCTTAGAGTAAAAGGCTGAAAGACAATTTTACAAGCAAATGGTCTCAGGAAACAAGCTGGAGTAGCCATTTTAATATCAGATAAAATTGACTTTCAACCCAAAGTCATCAAAAGAGACTTTGAGTGACACTTTTTGCTGGTCAAAGGAAAAATACAACAAGAAGAACTCTCAATCCTGAACATCTACGCCCCAAATGCAAGGGCACCCTCTTTCATAAAAGAAACTTTATTAAAGCTCAAAGCACACATTGCACATAACACAATAATTGTGGGTGACTTCAACACTGCACTTTCCTCAATGGACTGATCAGGAAAACAGAAACTAAACAGGGACACAATGAAACTAATTGAAGCTTTGGACCAATTAGATTTAACAGATATATATAGAACATTCTATCCTAAAGCAAAAGAATATACCTTTTTCTTAGCACCTCATGGTACCTTCTCCAATAACGACCATATAATTGGTCACAAGACAGACCTCAACAAATATAAGAAAATCGAACTAATCCCATGCCTCCTATCAGATCACTATGGAGTAAAAGTGGTCTTCAATAGCAACAAAAACAACAGAAAACCCACATACACGTGGAAACTGAACAATATTCTACTCAATGATAGCTTGGTCAAGGAAGAAATAAAGAAAGAAATTAAAGACGTTTTAGAACTTAATGAAAATGAAAACACAACATACCCAAATCTATGGGACACAATGAAAGCAGTGCTAAGAGGAAAACTCATAGCCCTGAGTAACTCCAAAAAGAAAATGGAGAGAGCATACACTAACACCTTAATGACACACCTGAAAGCCCTGGAAGAAAAAGAAGCTATTTCACCCAGGAGGAGTAGAAGGCAGGAAATCATCAAACTCAGGGCCGAAATCAATCAAGTAGAAACAAAGAGAACCATACAAAGAATCAACAAAACCAGGAGCTGGTTCTTTGAGAAAATCAACAAGATAGTTAAACCCTTAGCCAGACTAACCAAAGGACACAGAGACAGTATTCAGATTAACAAACTTAGAAATGAAAAGGGAGATATAACAACAGAAACTGAGGAAATTCAAAAAATCATTAGATCCTACTACAAAACCCTATACTCAACACAACTGGAGAATCTAGAGGAAATGGACAGTTTCCTAGACAGATATCTGACACCAAAACTAAATCAGGATCAAATAGATCAACTAAACAGTCCCATAACACCTGAAGAAATAAAAAGGGTTATACAAAGTCTCCCAACCAAAAAAAGCACGGGACCAGATGGCTTCAGTGCAGAGTTCTATCAGACCTTCATAGAAGACCTAACACCAATACTCTTCAAACTATTCCACAAAATAGAAACAGAAGGAACTCTACCCAATTCGTTCTATGAAGCCACAATTACACTGATACCAAAACCACACAAAGATCCAACAAAGAAAGAGAACTTCAGGCCAATTTCTCTTATGAATATTAATGCAAAAATACTTAATAAAATTCTTGCCAACCGAATCCAAGAACACATCAAAACGATCATCCACCATGATCAAGTAGGCTTCATCCCAGGGATGAAGGGATGGTTCAATATAAGGAAATCCCTCAATGCTATCCACTACATAAACAAACTCAAAGAAAAAAACCATATGATCATCTCATTAGATGCAGAAAAAGCATTTGAGAAAATCCAGCATCCTTTCATGCTAAAAGTCTTGGAAAGAACAGGAATTCAAGGCCCATACCTAAACATCGTTAAAGCACTATACAGCAAACCGGTAGCCAACATCAAACTAAATGGAGAGAAACTTGAAGCAATCCCACTAAAATCAGGGACTAGACAAGGCTGTCCTCTCTCTCCATATCTTTTCAATATAGTACTTGAAGTTCTAGCTAGAGCAATTAGACAACATAAGGAGGTCAAGGGGATACAAATTGGAAAGGAAGAAGTCAAATTATCACTATTTGCAGATGACATGATAGTCTACTTAAGTGACCCGAAAACCTCCACAAGAGAACTCCTACAGCTGATAAACAACTTCAGCAGAGAGGCTTGTTATAAAATCAACTCAAGCAAATCAGTTGCCTTCCTATACTCAAGGGATAAGCAGGCTGAGAAAGAAGTTAGGGAAATGACACCCTTCAAAAGAGCCACAAACAATATAAAGTATCTTGCTGTGACTCTAACCAAACAAGTGAAAGATCTATACGACAAGAACTTCAGGTCTCTGAAGAAGGAAATCGAATAAGACCTCAGAAAATGGAAAAATCTGCCATGCTCCTGCATTGGCAAGATTAATATAGTTATAATGGCCAACTTGCCAAAAGCGATCCACAGATTCAATGCAATCCCCATCAAAATCCCAACACAGTTCTTCACAGAGTTAGAAAAAGCAATTCTCAAATTCATCTGGAATAACAAGAAACCCAGGATAGCTAAAACTATTCTCAACAACAAAAGAACATCTGGGGCAATCAGTATCCCTGACTTCAAGCAATACTACAGAGCAATAGTGTTAAAAACTACATGGTATTGGCACAGTGACAGACAAGTGGAACAATGGAATAGAATTGAAGATCCAGAAATGAATCCACATACCTATGGTCACTTGATCTTCGACAAAGGAGCCAAAAACATCCAGTGGAAAAAAGATAGCCTTTTCAACAAATGGTGCTGGTTCAACTGGAGCTCAGCACGCAGAAGAATGTGAATTGAACCATTCTTATCTCCACGTACTAAACCACTCCAAGTGGATCAAGGACCTCCATGTAAAACCAGACACACTGAAACTAATAGAAAAGAAACTGGGGAAGATCCTTGAGGACATGGGCACAGTAGCTTATGCTTTAAGATCAAGAATTGACAAATGGGACCTCATAAAATTACAAAGTTTCTGTAAGGCAAAGGACACTGTTAAAAGGACAAAATGGCAACCATCAAATTGGGAAAGGATATTCACCAACCCCACATCTGATAGAGGGCTAATATCCAATATATACAAAGAACTCAAGAAGTTAGACTCCAGAAAACCAAACAACCCTATTAAAAAATGGGGTACAGATCTAAACAAAGAATTTTCACCTGAAGAAATTCGGATGGCCGAGAGGCACGTTAAGAAGTGCTCAACATCATTAGTCATTAGGGAAATGCAGATCAAAACAACCCTGATATTTCACCTTACACCAGTCAGAATGGCTAAGGTCAAAAACTCAGGAGGCAGCAGGTGTTGGCAAGGATGTGGAGAAAGAGGAACACTCCTCCACTGCTGGTGGGGCTGCAAGATGGTACAACCACTCTGGAAATCAGTCTGGAGGTTCCTCAGAAAACTGGACATGAGACGTCCAGAGGACCCTGCTATACCTCTCCTGGGCATATACGCAAAGGATTCCCCGGCATGCAATAAAGACACATGCTCCATTATGTTCATAGGAGCCTTATTTGTAATAGCCAGAGCTGGAAAGAACCCAGATGCCCCTCAAAGGAGGAATGGATACAGAAAATGTGGTATATTTACACAATGGAATACTACTCAGCAATTAGAAAGAATGAATTCACAAAATTTTTAGGCAAATGGTTTGATCTGGAAAATATCATCCTAAGCGAGGTAACCCAATCACAAAAGAATACACATGGAATGCAATCTCTGATAAGTGGATATTAATTAACCCAGAAGCCCTGAATACCCAAGGCACAAATTGCATAACAAATGACTCCCATGAAGAAGTATGGAGAGGGTCCTGATCCTGGAAAGGATTGATCTAGCATTGGAAAGGAACATAAAGACAGAGAAAAAGGAGGGAGGTGATTGGAGAAGGGATGGAGAAAAGAAGGTTTATGGGTCATATGGGGAGGGGGCATCTTGGAAAGGGGAAATCATTTGGAATATAAACAAAGAATATAGAAAATAAAAATATTTAAAAAAAGTTTTGTGTCAATACCTTCTATGGTGTCTTCTACATCTGAGATTTGCTCTTCTATCTCTTGGTGATACTTACTCCTGTAATACCCGAGTTTTTCCTAGGTTTTTGATTTCCAGGTTTATCCTATTTGTCTTTTCTTTATTGTTTTTATTTCCACTTTGATGTCTTGGGCAACTTTATGGAATTTCTTCACCTGTTTGAGTGTTTTTTCCTGTATTTCTTTAAGGGATTTGTTTCTTCTTTAAGGGCTTCTACCTGTTTACCTATATTTTCCAATGTTTCTTTCAGTGAGTTATTTATATCCTCCTTACGGGACTTCATTATCTTCATGAGATAGGATTTATGGTCAGCTTCCTGATTTTCAAGTCTGTTGGTGCATTCAGGACTTGTTGTGTGTGGGAGGAACTGGGTTCTAATGATGCCCAAGTAAATTGGCTTCTGTTGCTTATGGTCTTGTGCTTGCCCATTGCCATCTGTTTATTCCTGGTGTTTGCTGGTCTGGGTGACTCTATCTGGAATCTGTCTCTTTTGTCTCTGGACTGCTTTAGGTCTCCTGGTAGTCCTGAAGCCTTGGCTATAGAAGAAATTCTGTGGGGCCTTCCAACTTGGAGATCTTCAGAGGGGCAGAGAAGCTGTTGATCTCTAGCTCTGGCTGCAGTCAATCACCTGGGAATCTTTAAGACTATTGCAGCTTTAGAAGAGCAGTCAGGCTGTTATCCTGTGTGAAGCTTTTCACCAGGGAGTCCTACAGACTATGGTTTCTGTTTCCCTGTGTGTAGCAGAACTCCAGGGAGCCTTTCAGTCTGTTGAGTCAGTTGCCTGCATGCCCCAGAGGCCCTGAGATGTCTTCAGACTATGGTGTCAGTCCTGTGTACAGAGGAACTCCTGGGATGCCTTCAAGCTGTGGTGTCTTCAGCAGAGCAGACAAGCTGGCAATCTGTTGCTCAGTTGCACTGTGTGCAGAGGATCACCTTGGGTGCCTCAGACTATTGTGTCAGATGCCCTGAGTGTAGCAGATATTCTGGGGTGCCTCAGAATGTTGTATCAAATGCTCTGAGGGCCATGAATCTTGCGGGATGCTTCAGGATATGATGCCTTCTGGGGAGCAGACTAGCTAGCAGTCTGTCCACACTCCCAACAATACTACATTTTGTGATAGACCAGTTGCAGTATATAAAACTAAAAACTGTTTCACTGAAAATTCACCATAAAAATCCCAACCCAGTTCTTCATAGAGCTGGAAAGAGCAATTCTCAAATTCATCTGGAATAACAAAAAACCCAGGATAGCTAAAACTATTCTCAACAGTAAAAGAACTTCATGGGGATTCAGTAACCCAGACCTCAAACTTTACTACAGAGCAAGAATGATAAAAACTGCATGGTATTGGTACAATGTCAGGCAAGCGGATCAATGGAATAGGACTGAAGACCCAGAAATGAACCAACACACCTATGGTCACTTGATCTTCGACAAAGGAGCTGAAAGCATCCAGTGGAAAAAAGATACTCTTTTCAACAAATGGTGCTGGTTCAATTGGAAGTCAGCATGCAGAAGAATGCGAATCATTCCATTCTTATCTCCTTGTACTAAGCTCAACTCCAAATGGATCAAGGACCTCCACTTAAAACCTGACACACTGAAACTAATAGAAAAGAAACTGGGGAAGACCCTTGAGGACATGGGCACAGGGGAAAAGTTCCTGAATAGAACACCAATAGCTTATGCTCTAAGATCAAGAATTGACAAATAGGACCTCATAAAACTACAAAGTTTCTGTAAGGCAAAGGACACTGTTAAAAGGACAAAACGTCAACCAACAAATTGGGAAAGGCCTTCACCAACCCTAAATCCGACAGAGGGCTAATATCTAATATATACAAAGAACTCAAAAGGTAGAACCTAGAGAACCAAATAACACCATTAAAAAGTGGGTTACAGTGTTAAACAAAGAATTTTCACATGAAGAACTTCGGAGGGCTGAGAAACACCTCAAGAAATGTTCAATGTCATTAATCATTATGGAAATGAAAATCAAAACAACCCTGAGATTTCACCTCACACCAGTCAGAATGGCTAAGGTCAAAAAATCAGGAGACAGCAGGTGTTGGTGAGGATGTGGAGAAAGAGGAACACTCCCCCACTGCTGGTGGGATTGCAAGATGGTGCAACCACTTTGGAAATCAGTCTGGTTGTTCCTCAGAAAACTGGGCATGACACTTCCTGAGGACCCTGCTATACCACTCCTGGGCATATACCTAGAGGATTCTTCAGCATGCAATAAGGACACATGCTCTACTATGTTCATAGCAGCCCTATTTGTAGTAGCCAGAAGGTGGAAAGAACCCAGGTGTCCCACAACAGAGGAATGGATACAAAAAAATGTGGTATATTTACAAAATGGAGTACTATTCAGCCATTAGAAACAATGAATTCATGAAATTCAAATGGATGGAGCTGGAGAACATCATACTAAGTCTCATAACACAGTCTCAAAAGATCAATCATGGTATGCACTCACTGATAAATGGATATTAGACTAGAAACTTTGAATACCCAAGACATAATCCACATATTAAATGAGGTCCACAAAGAATGGAGGAGTGGTCCCTGGTCTGGAAAGACTCAGTGCAACAGTATAGGGGAATACCAGAACAGGAAAGTGGGAAGGGGTAGATGGAGGAACAGGGGGAGGGAAGAGGGCTTATGGGACTTGTGGTGAATGGGGACCCAGAAAAGGGGAAATCATTTGAAATGTAAATAAAAAATATATCCATAAAGAAAAAAAAACGAAAGGAAAAGAAAATTCACCCAACTTAAGTCACCAATGCAAAAGCTAATTAAAAAGTTAATGCAGGGCCATCTTTGCTCCATGACAGAGCAGAAGGGCAGCACCAGGCACTGAGATATCCTGAGTTTAAGATCTCTGGGAGCGCAAAGTGCCGGGGGTCTGCATGAGCCCAGGACCTGGGCAGAGCAGCGGTCCATCTGTGTGCCAGGCGGTCTTGGGTCCTGTGCCCTATGTGGTGATCAGCACTTGGAGTGACTCCCTGCCTCCATCTTCGTTCCATGACAGAGAAGATGGGCAGTATCAGGTTCACTGAGACAGAGTATAATATTGCTTGGGGCAACACACAGCAGGGCTCCAATGGCAGACAAGAGGAGGGCAACACATCAGCAATCTGGGCCAGGGGAAACCTAGTCATCCAGTGGTGCAGAAATAGACTTACAGGCTCACAGGAGGTTGAAGCACCAGTCAGTGACAACAAGAACAACACCAGTGAGAACCAGATGGCGAAAGGGAAAATCAGGAATGTTACCAACAGAAATCAAGGCAATATGGCAGCATCTGAACCCAATTCTCCAACAACAGCAAGTCCTGGATACCACAACACACCAGAAAAACAAGATTTGGATTTAAAATCACTGGTCATGATACTGTTAGAGGAATACATGAAGGACATAAATAAATCTCTTAGAGAAATTCAGGAGAAAACAGGTCAAAAGTTAGAAGCCCTTACAAGGGAAACACAAAAATCATTTAAAGAAATTCAGGAGAATATGGGCCAAAAGATAGAAGCCAATAAGGAGGAAATGCACAAATCACTTAAAGAAATACAGGAGAACTTTGGTCAACAGGCAGAAGTCATGAAATAGGAAACACAAAAGTCTCTTAAAGAATTATAGAAAAATATAATCACGCAAGTGAAGGAACTGAGCAAAGCCATCCAGGATCTAAAAGGAGAAGAAGAAACAACTAAGAAATCACAAAGGGAGACAACTTTGGAGATAGAAAGCCTTGGGAAGAATTCGGGGGCCATAGGTGCAAATATCAACAACAGAATATAAGAGATAGAAGAAAGTATCTCAGATGCTGAAGATACCATAGAAACCATGGAATCAACAGTCAACGAAAATGCAAAATGCAAAAAGCTTGTAACCCAAAATATCCAGGAAATCCAGGACACAATGAGAAGACCAAACCTAAGGATTATAGGCATAGATGAGAGTAAAGTTTTGCAACTTAAAAGGCCAGCAAATATCTTCAACAAAATTATGGAAGAAAACTTCCCTAACCTAAAGAGAGAGATGCCCATGAATATACAAGAAGCCTACAGAACTCCAAACAGACTGGACCAGAACAGAAATACCTCCCATCACATAATAATCAAAATCCCAAATGTACTGAACAAAGAAAGAATATTAAAGGCAGTAAGAGAAAAGGGCCAAGTCAAGTAACATATAACACCAGATTACACCAGACTTCTCACCAGAGAGCATGGAAGCTAGAAGATCCTGGGCAGATCTCATGCAGAATCTAAGAGAACACAAATGCCAGCCACGACTACTATACCCAGCAAAACTCTCAATCACTATGAATGGAGATACCAAGATATTCCATGACAAAACCAAATTTACACAATATCTTTCCACAAACCCAGTCCTACAAAGGATTATAGAGGGAAAACACCAATACAAGGAGGGAAACTACACCCTGGAAAAAGCAAGATGGTAACCTTCTTTCATCAAACCCAAAAGAAGATAACCAATCAAATATAAAAAATAACATGAAAATTGGCAGGAAGTAATAATCACTATTCCATAATATCTCTTAACATCAATGGACTCAATTCCCCCAATAAAAAGACATAGACAAACAGACTTGATTCATAAACAGGACCCTACATTTTGCTGCATAGAGGAAACACACCTCAGTGTCAAGGACAAAGACTACGTTAGAGTAAAAGGATGGAAGAAAATTTTACAAGCAAATGGTCTCAGGAAACAAGCCAGAGTAGCCATTCTAATATCAGATAAAATTTACTTCCAACCTAAAGTCATCAAAAGAGACACGGAGGGACACTTCTTGCTGGTCAAAGGAAAAATCCACCAAGCAGAACTCTAATTTCTGAACGTCTATGCTCCAAATTCAAGGTTACCCTCATTCATAAAAGAAACTTTAGTAAAGCTCAAAACACACATTGCCCCTAACACAATATTTGTGGGTGACTTCAACACCCCACTCTCCTCAATGGACTGATCAGGAAAACAGAAACTTAAGATATTCCATGACAAAAACAAATTTACACAATATCTTTCCACAAACCCAGCCCTACAAAGGATAATAGAGGGAAAACACCAATACAAGGAGGGAAACTACAGTGAAACTACTTGAAGCCTTCTACCTTTTAGATTTAACAGATATATAGAGAACATTACATCCTAAAGCAACAGAATATACCTTTTTCTTGGCACCTCATGGTACCTTCTCCAAAATCGATATTGGTCACAAGACAGACCTCAACAAATATAAGATCAAATTAATCCCTTGCCTCCTATCAGATCACTATGGAGTAAAAGTGGTCTTCAATAGCAACAAAAACAACAGAAAGCTCACTTACCCATGGAAACTGAACAATACTCAATGATACCTTGGTCAGGGAAGAAAGAAAGAAATCAAAGACTTTTTAGAATGTAACGAAAATGAAGCCACAACATACCCAAATCTATGGGACCGAATGAAAGCAGTGCTAAGAGGAAAACTCAACGCTGAGTGCCTCCAAAAAGAAACTGGAAGTGGAAGGGGTGGGTGGGAGGACAGGGGGAGAAAAGGGGGCTTATGGGACTTTCGGGGAGTGGGGGGCTAGAAAAGGGGAAATCATTTGAAATGTAAATAAAAAATATATCGAATAAAAAAAATAATGAAAAAAAAAAGAAAAAAGAAAAAAAGAAACTGGAGAGAGCATACACTAGAAGCTTAATGGCACAACTGAAAGCCCTGGAACAAAAAGAAGCTAATTCGCCCAGGAGGAGAAGAAGACAGGAAATCATCAAACACAGGGCTGGAATCAATCAAGTAGAAACAAAGAGAACCATACAAAGAATCAACAAAACCAGGAACTGTTTCTTTGAATAAAATCAACAAGATAGATAAACCCTTAGCCAGACTAAAGCATGGGCACAGAGACAGTATCCAAAGTAACAAAATTAGAAATGAAAAGAGAGATAAAACAACAAAAACTGAGGAAATCCAAAAATCATCAGATCCTACTACAAACGCCTGTACTCAACATAACTGGAGAATCTGAAGGAAATGGACAATTTCTTAGAAAGCTACCAAATACCAAAATTAAATCAGGATCAAATAGATCATCTAAATAATCCCATAACCCCTAAAGAAATAGAATGGGTCATAGAAAGCCTTCCAGTCAAAAAAAGCACAGGACCAGATGGTTTTAGTGCAGAATTCTATCAGACCTTCAAAGAAGACTTAACACCAATTCTCTTCACACTATTCCCCAAACAGAAATGGAAGGAACAATACCCAACTCGTTTTTCGAAGCCACAATTACACTGATACCAAAACACACAAAGATCCAAAAAGAAAGAGAACTTCAGGCCAATATCCTTTATGAATATCAATGCAAAAATATTCAATAAAATTCTTACCCACTGAATCCAAGAACACATCAAAATCATCCACCATGATAAAGTAGGCTTCATCCAAGGATGCAGGGATGGTTCAATATACGGAAATCCATCAATGCTATCCACTACATAAACAAACTCAAAGAAAAAAAACCACATGGTCATTTAATTAGATGCTGAAAAAGCATTTCACAAAATTCAGCATCCTTTCATGCTAAAAGTCTTGGAAAGAACTGGAATTCAATGCCCATGCCTAAACATAGTTAAAGCAATATACAGCAAACCAGTAGCCAACTAAATAGAGAGAAATTTGAAGCAATCCCACTAAAATTAGGGACTAGACAAGGCTGCCTTCTCTCTCCCTATCTTTTCAACATAGTACTTGAAGTCCTAGCTAGAGCAATTAGACAACATATGGAGGACAAAGGGATAGAAATTATAAAGGAAGAAGTCAAACTGTCACTATATGCAGATGATATGATAGTGTACTTAAGTAACCCCAAAACCTCCACCATAGAACTCCTACAGCTGATAAACAACTTCAGCAAACTGGCCAGTTATAATATCAACTCAAGCAAATCAGTTGCCTTCCTATACTCAAAGGATAAGCAGGCTGAGAAAGAAATTAGGGAAATGACACCCTTCACAATAGCCACAAACAACATAAAGTATCTAGGTGTGACTCTAACCAAACAAGTGAAAGATTTATACAAGAACTTCGGGTCTCTGAAGAAGGAAATGGAAGAAGACCTCAGAAAATGGAAAAATCTTCCATGCTTGTGAATTGGCAGGGTTAATATAGTTAAAATGGCCATCTTGCCAAAAGTAATCTAAAGATTCAATGCAATCCCCATCAAAATCCCAACTCAGTTCTTCATAGAGTTAGAAAAAGCAATTCTCAAATTCACCTGGAATAACAAAAAACACAGGATAGCTAAAACTATTCTCAACAGTAAAAGAACTTCTGGGTGAATCAGTATCCCAGACCTCAAACATTACTACAGAGCAATAGTGATAAAAACTGCATGGTATTGGTACAGTGACAGGCAAGTGGATGAATGGAATAGGATTGAAGACCCAGAAGTGAACCCACACATCTATGGTCACTTGGTCTTCGACAAAGGAGCTGAAAACATCCAGTGGAAAAAGGATAGCTTTTCAACAAATGGTGCTGTTTCAACTGGAGGTCAGCATGCAGAAGAATGTGAGTTGATCCATTCTTATCTCCTGTACTAAGCTCACCCTCTACATAAAACCTGACACACTGAAACTAGTAGAAAAGAAACTGGGGAAGACCCTTGAGGACATTGGCATAGGGGTAAAGTTCCTGAACATAACACCAATAGCTTATGCTCTAAGATTAAGAACAGACAAACGGGACCTCATAAAATTACAAAGCTTCTGTAAGGCAAAGGACACTGTCAAATGGACAAAACAGCAAACACCAAATTGGGAAAGGGTCTTCACCAACCCTAAATCAGACAGAGGGCTAATATCCAATATATACAAAGAACTCAAGAAGTTAGAACCCAGAGAACCAAATAACCCTATTAAAAATGGGGTACAGAGCTAAACAAAGCATTTTCACCTGAAGAACTTCAAATGGCTGAGAAGCACCTTAAGAAATGCTCAACATCATTAATCATTAGGGAAATGCATATCAAAACAACCCTGAGATTTCACCTCACATCAGTCAGAATGGCTAAGATTGAAAACTCAGGAAACAGCAGGTATTGGCGAGGATGTAGAGAATGAGGAACCCTCCTACACTGCTTGTTGGGTTGCAAATTGGTACAACCACTCTGGAAATCAGTCTGGAAATTTCTCTGAAAAATTGACATAACACTTCTGGAGGACCCTGCTATACCTCTCCTGGGCATATAACCAGAGGATTCCCCAGCATGAAATAAGGACACATGCTCCACTATGTTCATAGCAGCCTTATTTGTAATAGCCAGAAGCTGGAAAGAACCCAGATGTCTCTCAGTGGAGGAATGGATACAGAAAATGTGGTATATTTACACAATGGAATACTACTCAGCAATTAAAAACAATGAATTCATGAAATTCTTAGGCAAATGATTGGAACTGGAAACTATCATCCTGATTGAGGTAACCCAATCACAAAGAATACACATGGAATGCAATCACTGATAAGTGGATATTAGTTTGCCCAGAAGCTCTGAATTCTCAAGACACAATTAACATATCAATGATACACAAGAAGAAGGAAGGAGAGGGCCCTGGTTCTGAAAAGACTTGATCCAGCATTATAGGGGAGTACCAGAACAGAGAAATATGAGGGGGGTGATTCGGAAATGGGTAGAGGGAAGAGGGCTTATGAGACCGATTTAGAGGGGGGAACCAAGAAAGTGGAAAACATTCTGAATGTAAACAAAGAATATAGAAAATAAAAAAATAAATTATAGAAAGAAAAAAAGAAAAAGAAATGACCCAAGCAGATGAAGGGGTTTGCATTCCCATAGGAGGAACAACAATATGAACCAATCAGTACCCCCAGAGCTTCCAGGGACTAAACCACCAACCAAAGAATACACATGCAGGAACCCATGGCTCCAGCCACATTTTTAGCAGAGAATGGGCTTGTCAGACATCAATGACAGGAGAGTCCCTTGGCCCTGAGAAGTCTCATTGTTCCAGTGTAGGGAAATGCCAGGATATGGAACCAGGAGTGGTTGGGTTAGGAAGCATGGGGAAGGAGGATGGAATAGGGGGTTTTTGGAGGGGAAAGGAGGAAAGGGAATAACATTTGAAATGTAAACAAAGAAAATAATAAAAAGCAAAACAAAAAAAGTTAATGCAGGCCTTGCAGGCCTTGTAATATATATATATACTTTGATAATAATAGATAGATTAAAATCACCACTCCTGAATTTAGAATTGAAAGCACTGGCTTTAGTAGAAACAAATAAGATATAATAAATTACCTGAAAAGAATTTAATTATACATTTCTAATGTAAGACAAGAGTGTGTCCTCTATTTTTCCTTCTACTCATTTGGATAATTGAAAGAATAGTGTTTTCTAAACAATGACAATATCAATAGACATCCTTATGTGAAAGGGAAAAAATTACATGAGGTCTGAACCCTCCACAAACTATAGGTATGTAATGAATTCTGAGAGGATGAATTAGCCTATTCTTAGACTGAGCTCCCTAAGTGGTTATCCAATACAAAGTAGTCAGCCCTCAAACAATATACACATATATAACAAAAACATACTTTGCTGATCATATTTATTAGCTGATCACCTGTGCATCTATGTATACATATAACTAATAATTAAAGAAGAAAGAATCCATCAGTTTGAAAAGAAGTCGAGGGTGTACGGAAGGAATTGAATGGAAAGTACATTGAAAGGACTAGAAAGAACAAAGAGAAGGCAAAAGTTATATAATTATATTTTAATTACAGTTGATTAAGAGAATGTATTTTCAACAATTTATTAATTATTATTCATCCTGATTATAGCTCCCTTTCTTCCTCTCCTTTCAAGCCCAGTTTCTTTTCTCCTCAGATAAGGAACTAAACCTTGTTTGGGTACCACCTACCCTGGGGCATCAAGTTGCAGCAGAACTAGGTAGATCCTCTCCAACTGAGGCTCTACATAGCAGTCCAGCTAGGAGAAGGGGATTTGAGGCAGACAACAGAATCAGGGACATCCCCTGCTCCGTCACATAATGAAACTTCACTAATGGAAAAGCAGGCCTAGGGTTCCATATGGTTCTCTCAGAGGTTTTCATGGCAAAGCTGGATGCTAACCTTGTTCACAGCTCCTTCCTTAGAATGGATCCCAGAGGACCTTCTTACCCTATCTCCCATCCAGAAGAATGTTTTCAGGAATCCTAATATGGTGCAGTTTGGTAGCAAGTTTCTGGGAATTACTTTAGTCACAGCAATTACAATGTTCTATTTCCCTGAAAATCACTCTTCTTCAAAGAAACAAGATAGCAGCAGTGACTGTGCTAGTTTTGGCATAGCCATAGGTGGTCTTTGGCATTAGGGCTCTGCGTATGAATGTTCCAATTCCTCTGGCTGCCACACACCAGCCAGTTTCATTGGCTCTGCTCAGTGGTGCCCTTGGCTTCATGAAAAGTCTACATTTTCAAGAAATAGTTTTCACTGTTTCTGAATGCCAAATTTTGTCTGTTTTGTAAAATATATTGAAAAATATACATAAAACACTTACACAATATTTTTGTCTGTTTTTTAATAGTATTTTAAAAGGAAATGGGATATATTTAGGATTATTCAAAGAAAATGGCTTACCTTAGTTCATCCAATCTACTAAAACAAGACTATCATAGAGTGGCTCTTATGCAAGATGTATCTATTTCTCAGATTGGGAACTCCAAGATCAATACACCAATTTGGTAGACTAAAAGGGAAATCTACCAGGCTCTTAAGTGTGAAACTTCCTACTGTGTCCCTACATTGTGCCCTCAGAGAAGGACACTCTTTGGAGAATCCTTAAAGTGACTAATTGCACTTATGAAAGTTCCACCCTTATCAGCTAGTCACCACTTAAATGTCCTACATCTTAATACCTTACATTGTAGTTTAGGATTTCAGTGGGAATTTGAGACTTACAGAGAATCAATCCATCTATAAAAATAATTCATTTCCACAGTGTGGTCAAATATAAAATTCCTCAGCAGGTAATTCAACACAGCATCACTAACTGCAGTGATACTGTTATGTCCTGACACCTGCAGGCACCTGGAGAGAGGGGCATCCAATATTCAACCTGGATATGAGATAGTGATGAACTGGGGTCAGATTGAGGGGAGTGTTGATCTTCAACGCAGTGAGTAAACATAGGAATGCTACCTTTTCAAAAATGAGTTAGGGGCTGATAAACAGCTTGATTCTCCATCTGTTGAACACAACTGAATGTAGGAGTCACAGACTTGATGGAGTCCAAAATAAAGCAGGATAATGAACAGATAAAACTTCAAAGAAAAAATGCATGATACGGTTACACAGCAAAATCAAATGTCATTCCTTAATATTTGAAATGTCACAGACATTATATAAAATATAAACATCCAATATATCAAAATAATTTTGTATTTTAGTTACTTATATTATCACTAAAGTTTATTAACATGGCTGATAACATTTCTTAAATTAATTTTGGTTGTTTTTTACAAGATGAAAATGTATATTCATATAGAAAGAATTGTTGAAAATAATACAATGAAAGTGACCTGGTGAATATTTAATAAATATAAAAATGTCCAATATCTGCTCATGGGAGCAAATATGGGAACAACGTCCAGACCAGAGACTGAAGGAAAGGCCATCCATAGACTGTTCCATCTGGGGATTCATCCCAGACACCGTCCCCGAACGTCAACACTATTGTGGATGCTAAGAAAGGCTTGCTGAAAGGAACCTGATATAGATGTCTCCTGAGAGACCCTGCCAGAGCCTTACAAATACAAAATCAGAGATTCACAGCCGTCCACTGCACTGAGTGTGGGGTCCAAAATGGAAGTGTTAAATAAGTAACTGAAGGAGCTGAAGGAGTTTGCAACCCTATAGGAAGAACAACAATATCAACCAACCATACATTTCAGACCTCCCAGGGACTAAGCCACCAACCAAGGGGCACACATAGCTCCTGCTGCATATGTACCTAAGGACAGCCTTGTCAGGCATCAATGGGAGGAGAGGCCTTGGTTCTATGAAGGACTGATAGATGCCACATCATAGGGGAATTGCAGGTGGGGAGGTGGGAGTGGGTGACTGGAGCAACACCCTCATAGAAGTATGGGGAGGGAGGATTAGATAGGGGGTCTCTGGGACAAGGGGAAACTAGGGTAAGAGGAAAACATTAAAATATAAATAAATTTAAAAAATAAATTTAAAAAAGTATCCAATATCACTCCCAGTTTGAGATGGTGTCGCAAACAGACCTTGGGCAATAGTTCTGCACTCAATCCCACATCACCAAGAGTAAACTAAACCCCCAGGTGCTCTCAGACACACAGGATCATAGGATTTCAGGTTCACAGAGGCAGCTTTACTCTCAGGAGCTCTGACACACCCAGGATTTCAGGATCAGAAGACCCCAGACACATGATCACAGAGACAGCTAAACTCTAAGGAGTTCTCAAACAACAAGGATCTAGAAGGGACAGGATCCAATCAGAGACAGCAAGGGCAGGTAGCACTAGAGATAACCAGATGGCTAGATGCAAGCTCAAGAATATAAGTAACAGAAACCAAAGCTTCTTGACATCATCAGACCCCCAGGTCTCCTACCATAGCAAGTCCTGAATAACCCATCACACCAGAAAAGCAAGATTTAGATTTCAAAATCACTTCTCTTGATGATGATAGAGGACTTTAAGAAAGACAAATAATTCACTAAAGGAATACAGGAAAACACAGGCATACAGGTAGAAGTCCTTAAAGATGAAACACAAAAATTCCTTAAAAATTATACGGAAGCACAATCAAATAGGTGAAGGAATTA
This sequence comes from Apodemus sylvaticus, assembly GCF_947179515.1. Taxonomy (NCBI): domain Eukaryota; kingdom Metazoa; phylum Chordata; class Mammalia; order Rodentia; family Muridae; genus Apodemus; species Apodemus sylvaticus. Next base: position 69,529,827 of record NC_067473.1, on the reverse strand, counting down.
AAGAAAACTATCCAGGATCCAAAAATGGAAATAGAAAGAGTACAGAAATTACAATGTGAGACAGCCCTGGAGATAGAAAAGCCAGGAAATAGATCAGGAGTCAAAGATGCAAACATCACCAATAGATGATAGCATAGAAAACACTGACACAACCGTTAAAGAAAATGCTAAATGCAAAAAGCATCCAGAAAATCCAGAACATAATGAGAAGACTAAAGCTAAGAATATTAGGTATAGAAGAGAGTGAAGATTACCAACTTAAAAGGCCATTAAATATCAACAAAATTATAGACAAAAACTACCCTAACCTATAAAGAAAGAGATGCCAATGAACATACAAGAAGCCTACAGAACTCCAAATAGACTGGACTAGAAAAGAAATGTTACCAGTCACATAATAGTCAAAATTTCAAATGCACAAAACAACGATATTAAAAGCAGTAATAGAAAAAGTTCAAGTAGCATATAAAGGCAGACCTATCAGAATCACACAAGAATTCTCACCAGAGACTGCTAAAGACAGAGGATCCTGGGCAGATTTTATACATAAGAGAACACAAATGCCAGTCCAAGATACTATACCCAGAAAAACTCTCAATTACCATAGATGGAGAAACCAAGATATTCCATGACAAAACCAAATTTACAAACTATCTATGCACAAATCCAACATTACAAAGGATAATAGATGGAAAATGCCAACACAAGAAGGGAAACTACACTCCAGAAAAAGAAAACAATCTTTCAACAAGCCCAAAAGAAGATAGCCACACAAACATAATTAATCATCTAACAACAAAAATATCAAGAAGCAACAATCACTTTTCTTTGATATCTGTTAACATCAACGGACTCAATTTCCCAGTAAAAAAATTATAGACTAATAGACTGGATATGTAAAAGGGACCCAACATCTTGTTACATACAGGAAATGCATCACAGTGTTAAAGACATATATTACCTCAGATTAAAATACTGGGAAAAAAATGTTCCAAGCAAAGGGACCCAAGAAACAAGCTGGAGTAGCCATTCTAATATCAAATAAAATTGACTTTCCAACAAAAATTATCAAAAAAAGTTAAGGGAGGAAATTTCATACACATCAAAGGAAAAATCTACCAGGATGAACTCTCAATTCTGAACATCTATGCTCCAAATAAAAGAGTACCTACATTCATAAAAGAATCTGTACTAAAGTTCAAAGCACACATTGCACCTCAAACAGTAATAATGGATGACTTCAGCACCCACTCTCATCAAGGACAAATCATGGAAAGAGAAAGTAAATAAAAACACAGTGAAACTAGCAGAAGTTGTGGGTCAAATGGATTTAACAGATATCTATAGAACATTTCATCCTAAATCAAAAGAATATAACTTCTTCTCAACACCTCATGGTGCCTTCTCCAAAACTGATCATATAATTGGTCACAAAACAGGCCTCAACAGGTACAAGAAAATTGAAATAGTCCCATGAATTCTATCAGATAACCATGGACTAAATCTGGTCTTCAATAACAACAAAAACAACAGAAAGCCCACATACACATGGAAGCATACAACACTTTATTCAATAATAATTTGGTCAAGGAAGAAATAAAGAAGAAATTAATGACTCCTTAGAATTTAACAAAAATGAACGTGCAACATACCAAAACTTATGGGACACAATGAAAGTAATGCTAAGAGGAAAACTCATAGCTCCAAAAAGTGCCTCCCAAAGGAAACTGGAGAGAGTATACACTAGCAGCTTGAAATTACACCTGAAAGCTCTAGAACAAAAATAAGCAAACACACCCAAGAGGTGTAGATGGCAGGAAATAATCAAACTCAGGGCTGAAATCAACCAAGTAGAAACAAAAAGAACTATACAAAGAATCAACCAAACCAGGAACTGATTCTTTGAGAAAATCAGCAAGTTAGGTAAACCCTTAGCCAGATTAACCAGAAAGCACAGAGATAGTATCCAAATTAATAAAATCAGAAATGAAAATGGAGACAACACAAAGTAAACCAAGGAAATTCAAAAAATCATCAGATCCTACCACAAAGACCTATACTTAACAAAACTGGAAAATCTGCATGAAATGAAGCATTTTCTAGAAAGATACCCAGTGCCAAAGTTAAATCAGGATCAGATAAACTATCTAAACCATCCTAAACCACTAAAGTGATAGCAGCAATCATTAAAAGTCTCCAAACCAAAAAAGCCCAGGACTAGATGGTTTAGTGCAGAATTCTATCACACATTGAAGAAGACCTAAAACCAATACTCTTTAAAGTATTCCACAAAATAGAAACCTTAGAACACTACCCAATTCATTCTATGAAACCACAATCATGTGTATGCCTAAACCACACAAAGACCCAACAAAGAAAGAGAACTTTAGACAAATTTTACTTATGAATATTGATGCAAAAATACTCAATAAAATTCTCACAAATCGAATGCAAGAACACATCAAAATAATCATTCACCAAAAAAAAAGTAGGTTTCATCCCAGGGATGCAAGGGTAGCTAAATATACAGAAACCCATCAACATACTATAGTCCATAAACAAACTCAATGAAAAACAAAGCCACATGGTCATTACATTAGATACTGAAAAAGCATTTGATAAAATTCAACACACATTCATGGTAAAAGTCTTGGAAAGATTAGGAATTCAAAGCCCATACCTAAACATAGTAAAATAATATACGAAATAAAATAAAATAAAAATCAGTAGCCAACATCAAACTAAATGAAGAGAAACTTGCAGCAATACCACTAAATTCAGGGACTAGACAAGGTTGTCCACTCTCTCTGTATCTATTCAATATAGTACTCCAATTCCTAGCCATAGTCAATTTTATTTGATATTAGAATGGCTACTCCAGCTTGTTTCTTGAGACCATTTGCTTGGAAAATTGTTTTCTTATGCTTTAATTTGAGGTAGTATCTGTCTTTGTCACTGAGGGGGCGATTCTTTTACATGGTAAAATGTTGGGTCCTACCTATCTAGTCTGTTAGCCTATGTCCTTGTATTGAGTAATTGAGTCCACTGATGTTAAGAGATATTAAAAACATGATTGAGATTCTTGTTATTTTTGTTGTTCGAGGTGGAGTTATGTTTGTGTGGCTGTCTGTTTTTGGTTTGTTTAAAGAAGATTATTTCCTTGATTTTTGTAGGATGTAGTTTCCCTCTTTGTGTTGGAGTTTTCCATTTATTATCCTTTGAAGGGCTGGATTTGTGGAAGGATATTTTATAAATTTGTTTTTCTAATGGAATATCTTGGTTTTGCCATCTATATTAATTCAGAATTTTTCTGTGTACAGTAGCCTGGACTGGCATTTGTGTTCTCTAAGGGTCTGTATGACATCTGCCCAGGATCTTTTGGCTTTTATAGTCTCTGGTAAGAAGTCTATAATAGATTCTATTAGATCTAATAGACCTACCATCTAATTCTAATAGATCTGCCATCATGTGTTACTTAACCATTTTCCTTTACTTCATTTAATATTCTTTCCTTATTTTGTGCATTTGGTATTTTGATTACTATGTAATGTAATCAGTTTCTTTACTGGTATAATCTATTTGAAGTTCTGTAGGCTTTTTCATTCCAAGGATGCAGGGATGGTTCAATATATAGAATGGAAATCCATCAACATAGTTCACTATATAAACAAACTCAAAGAAGAAACAACACATGATCATTTCATTAGATGCTGAGAAAGCATTTGACATAATCCAATACCCATTCATGAAAAAAGTCTTGGAAAGATCAGGAATTCAAGACCCATAACTAAGCATAGTAAAAGCAATGTAAGTAAACAAGTAGCCAACATCAAACTAAATGGAGAGAAACTTGAAGCAATCCCACTAAAATCAGGGACTAGACAAGGCTGTCCACTCTGTCTTTACCTACTCAATATAGCATGCCAATTCCGAGCTAGTGCAATTAGACAACTAAAGGAGGTCAAAGGGATACAAATTGGAAAGGAAGAATTCAAAATATCACTATTTGCAGATGATATGATAGTATACTTAAGTGACCACAAAAATTCCACCAGAGAACTCCTACACCTGATAAACAACTTCAGCAAAGTGGCTGGATGTAAAATTAACTCAAACAAATCAATAGCCTTCCTATACTCAAAAGATAAAGAGGAAATGACACCCTTCACAATAGTCACAAATAATATAAAATACCTTGGTGGGACTCAAACCAAGCAAATGAAAGGTATGTATGACAAGAACTACAAGTTTCTGAAGAAAGAAATTGAAGATCTTAGAAGATTGAAAGAACTTCCATGTTCATGGGTTGGCAGGATTAATATAGTAAAAATGGCTATCTTGCTGAAAGAAATCTACAGACTCAATGCAATCTCCATCAAAATTCCAGATCAGTTTTTCATAGAGTTAGAAAGATCAATTTTCAAATTTATTTGGAATAACAAAACACTCAGGAAAGTGAAAAATATTCTCAACACTAAAAGAACTTCTGGGCGAATAACCTCCTCTGATGTCAAACTGTATTATAGAGCAATCATGTTAGAAACTGTATGATATTGGTACAGAGACAGGCAAGAAGATCAGTGGAATAGAATTGAGGACCCAGAAATGAACCCACACACCTCTTGTCACTTGAACTTCGACAAAGAGCTAAAATCATCAAGTAAAAAATGAACAGCATTTTCAATAAATGGTGCTGGTTCAGCATGTAGAATAATGTAAATTGATTTATTCTTATCTCTTTGCACAAAGCTCAAATCCAACTGAAACAAGAACCTCCACATAAAACCAGAAACAATGAAACTAATAGAAGAAAAAATGGTGAATAGCCTCAAACATATGGGCAAAGGGGAAAATTTCCTGAACAGAATACCAATGACTTATGCTCTAAGATCAACAGTAGCCAACTGGCCCTCATAAAATTACAAAGCTTCTGTAAGGCAAAGGACATTGTCAATAGGACAAAAAGGCAACCAACAGACTGGGGAAAGATCCTTACCAATTCTACATCTCATAGAGGGCTAATATTGAGAATATACAAGAAACTCAGAAGTTAGACTCCAGAGAACCAAATAACCCATTAAAAATGGAATACAGAGCTAAACAAAGAATATTCAACTGAGGAATAATCAATGGCCTAGAAACACCTGAAGAAATATTCAACATCCTTAGTCATCAGGCAACTACAAATCAAAACAACCTTGAGATTTCAGACTTAAACAAATCAGAATGGCTAAGATCAAAAACTCAGAGACAGTAGATGCTGGTCAGGATGTGGAGAAAGAGGAAGACTCCTCCATGCTTGTGGGATTGTAAGCTGGTACAACCACTCCGGAAATCAGTTTGTTGTTTCTTCAAAAAATTAGACTTAGTATTATCTGAGGCCTCAGCTATAACACTCCTGGGTATATACCCAAAACTGTTCCAACAGATAACAAGGACACATGCTCCACTATGTTCATATCTGCCTCATTTATAATAGACAGAAGCTGGAAAGAAAACAAATTTCCTTCAACAGAGGAATGGATACAAAAAATGTGGTACATTTACACAATGGACTAGTACTCAGCTACTAAAAACAATGAATTCATGAAATTCTTAGGCAAATGGATGGAACTAGATAATACCATCCTGAGTGAGGTAACCCAATCACTGGAGAGCACACATGGTATGCACTCTCTAATAAGTGGATATTAGCCCAAAAGCTTAAACACTCATAATATAATGCTCAGACCACATGAAGCTCAATGAGAAGGAAGGTCAAAAGTGTAAATGCTTCAGTCCTTCTTATAAGCAGGAGCAAAATACTCGTGGAAGCAAATATGGAGACAAAGTTTAGAGCAGAAACTGAAGGAAAGGCAATCTGGAGACTGTCCCACATGGGGATCCATCCCTTATCCAGACATCAAACCCAAACATATTGCCAATTAGTGCTTGCTGAAAGGAGCCTGATATAGCTGTCTCCTGAGAGGCTCTGCCCAAACCTGACAAGTATAGAGGAGGAGGATAGCAACCAACCATTGGACTGAATATGGGGTCCCCAACAAAGGAGTTAGAGAAAGGACTGAAGGAGCTGAAGGGTTTTTGCAACCCCATAGGAAGATCAGCAATATCAACCAACAAGACGACCAAGAGCTCCCAGGGATTAAACCACCAACCAAAGAGAACACATGGAATGACCCATGGCTCTAGCTGCATTTGTAGCAGAGGATGGCCTTGTTAGGCATAATCAATAGGAGGAGAATCCCTTGGTTCTGAGAAGGCTCGATGTCTCAGTGTAGGGGAATGCCAGGGCAGGAAGGCAATTGTGGGTGGGTGGATTAGGAAAGCCCTCATAGAAACAGGGGGAGAGAGAGGGATGGGGGGTGGTATAGGGTTTTTTGGGGTCGGGGAACCAGGAAAGGGGAGAACATTTGAAATGTATGTAAAGAAAATATCTAATAAAAAAAGTGCTACTTCTGAATGAATAACTATACTGCTGTGAGGATTACCAAGTGGATAGGTGGGCCTGTCCACAGCAGTTCTTTTTTAGATCTATACTGGATGCAGTAGTGTTCTTTCCAGTTTCTACCAGGCTATGTTTAATGGCTTGCTACATTCTTTACAGTTCCCACCAAAAGCACATAGACCATATAATCTTGGTACTTCTGATTCCATATCAAACTCCTATTTGAACCAAAGTCTGCATTAGGAAAGAACTTGCATAAAGGAGTTGATTCAGGCATTGTAATACCTGACACATTGTTGGGGAACATTAAGGGAAAATGATATGTAAATACCCAAAACAAATACAGACAGGGAACTGAGCATTTACTTAATTTACAGAATAATTAATTTCCTGTGCTTGGTGTCATGAGCCTGTAAATCTGCTACTGGCAAGGCTAAGGCTGGAGAATTGGGAGTTGAAGGCAACCTGGTCTATAGAATTAGTTCAAGGGCAGCCTAAGAATTTACTAGAAACTGGTTTCAAAATAAAAATAAATTTTAAAAGAGAGCTTGAGATATAGTTCTGTGGTAAAGTGTCTGCCTAGCATAAACAAAGACTGGATTTCAACCTTGCCAATACCATAAAAAATACTAATAAGAAATAATTATAATAATAGTTAAATTTAATCCCTTAATTAAATTGTAACTTTCTTTACAATATTTAATTTTTAAAAGTTTATATGGTCTTAAGTCTTTTTTTCTTTTTTTGTATATAAATTATATATTTTTATTTTCTATATTCTTTGTTTACATTCCAAATGATTTCCCCTTTCCCAGTTCCCTTCTCCCCATATATCCCATAAACCTTCTCTCCATTCATTCTCCAATCACCTCCCTCCTTTTTCTCTGTCCTGGTACTCCCCCTCCAATGCTAGATCAATCCTTTCCAGGATCAGGACCCTCTCTTTACTTCTTCATGGCAGTCATTTGTTATGCTAATTGTGCCTTGGGTATTCAGAGCTTCTGGGCTAATTAATATCCACTTATCAGAGATTACATTCCATATGTATTCTTTTGTGATTGGGTTACCTCACTTAGGATGATATTTTCCAGATCCAACCATTTGCCTAAAAATTTCTTGAATTCATTGTTTTTAATTGCTGAGTAGTATTCCATTGTGTAAATATACCACATTTTCTGTATCCTTCTGTATATAAATTATATACAGACATCTGGGTTCTTTCCAACTTCTGACTATTATAAATAAGGCTGCTATGAACATAATGGAGTATGTGTCTTTATTGCATGCTGGGGAATCCTTTGGGTATATGCCCAGGAGAGGTATAGCAGAGTCTTCCAAAAGTGTCATGTCCAGTTTTCTGAGGAACCACCAGACTGAATTCCAAAGTGGATGTGCCATCTTACAACCCCACCAGCAGTGGCAGAGTGTTCCTGTCTCCACATCCTCACCAACACCTGCTCTCTCCCGAGTTTTTAACCTTAGCCATTCTGACTGGTGTGAGGTGAAATCTCAGGGTTGTTTTGATCTGCATTTCCCTAATGACTAATGATGTTGAGCATTTCTTAAGGTGCCTCTCGGCCATCTGAATGTCTTCAGGTGAACATTCTTTGTTTAGATCTGTACCTTATTTTTTAATAGGGTTATTTGGTTCCCCAGGTTCTAACTTCTTGAGTTCTTTGTATATATTGGATATTAGCCCTCTATCAGATGTAGGGTTGGTGAAAATCATTTCCCAATTTGTTGGTTGCCGTTTTGTCCTTTTGACAGTTTCCTTTGCCTTACAGAAACTTTGTAATTTTATGAGGTCCCATTTGTTAATTCTTGATCTTAGAGTATAAGCTATTGGTATTCTGTTCAGGAACTTTACTCCTGTGCCCATGTCCTCAAGGGTTTTCCCCAGTTTCTTTTCTATTAGTTTTAGTGTGTCTGGTTTTATGTGTCACTTGATCCATTTGGAGTTGAGTTTAGTACAAGGAGATGAGAATGGATCAATTCACATTCTTCTACATGCTGACCTCCAGTTGAACCAGCACCATTTGTTGAAAAGGCTATCTTTTGTCCACTGGATGTTTTCAGATACTTTGTCGAAGATCAAGTGACCATAGGTGTGTGGATTCATTTCTGGATCTTCAATTCTATTCCATTGGTCCACTTGCCTGTCACTGCGCCAATACCATGCAGTTTTTTTTAACACTATTGCTCTGTAGTAGTGCTTGAGGTCTGGGATACTGATTCCCCAGAAGTTCTTTTATTATTGAGAATAGTTTTAGCTATCCAAGGTGTTTTGTTATTCCAGATAAATTTGAAAATTGCTTTTTCTAACTTTGTGAAGAACTGAGTTGAGATTTTGATGGAGATTGTGTTGAATCTGTAGATTGCTTTTGGCAAGATGGCCATTTTAACTATATTAATCCTGACAATTCACAAGCATGAAAGATTTTTCCATTTTCTGAGGTCTTCTCTGATTTCCTTCTTCAGAGACCTGAAGTTCTTGTCTTATAGATCTTTCACTTGTTTGGTTAGAGTCACACCAAGATATTTTTTATTGTTTATGGCTATTAAAATGGTGTCATTTCCCTAACTTCCTTCTCAGCCTGCTTATCCTTTGAGTATAGAAAGGCAACTGATTTGCTTGAGTTGATTTTATAACCACACACTTTGCTGAAGTTGTTTATCAGCTGTAGGAGTTCTCTGGTGCAGTTTTTAGGGTCACTTAAGTATACTATCATGTCATCTACAAATAGTGATAATTTGACTTCTTTCTTTCCAATTTGTATCCCCTTGACCTCCTTATGTTTTCTAATTGCTCTAGCTAGAACTTCAAGTACTATATTGAAAAGGTATGGAGCGAGAGGGAAGCCTTGTCTAGTCCCTGATTTTCGTGGGATTGCTTCAAGTTTCTCTCCATTTAGTTTGATGTTGGCTACTGGTTTGCTGTATATTGCTTTAACGATGTTTAGGTAGGGGCCTTGAATTCCTGTTCTTTCCAACACTTTTAGCAAGAAAGGATGCTGAATTTTGTCAAATGCATTTTCAGCATCTCATGATATGATCATATGGTATTTTACTTTGAGTTTGTTTATGTAGTGGATTGCATTGATGGATTTCCTTATATTGAACCATCCCTGCATCCCTGGGATGAAGCCTAATTGATCATGGTGGATGATCATTTTGATGTGTTCTTGGATTCGGTTGGCAAGAATTTTATTAAGTATTTTTGCATCAATATTTATAAGGGAAATTGGTCTGAAGTTCTCTTCCTTTGTTGGATCTTTGTGTGATTTTGGTATCAGAGTAATTGTGGCTTCGTAGAAGGAGTTAGGAAGTGTTCCTTCTGTTTCTATTTTGTGGAATTGTTTGAAGAGTATTGGTGTTAGTTCTTCTATGAAGGTCTGATAGAATTGTGCACTGAAGCCATCTGGTCCCATGCTTTTTTTGGTTGGGAGACTTTCTATGACCCCTTTTATTTCTTTAGGGTTTATGGGATTGTTTAGATGATCTATTTGATCCTGATTTAATTTTGGTGTCTGATATCTGTCTAGGAAACTGTCCATATCCTCCAGATTCTCCAGTTGTCTTGAGTATAGGCTTTTGTAGTAGGATCCAATGATTTTTTGAATTTCCTCAGTTTCTGTTGTTATATCTCCCTTTTCATTTCTAAGTTTGTTAATCTGTATACTGTCTCTGTGCCCTTTGGATAGTCTGGCTAAGGATTTATCTATCTTGGTGATGTTCTCAAAGAACCAGCTCCTGGTTTTGTTGATTCTTTGTATGGTTCTCTTTGTTTCTACTTGATTGATTTTGGCCCTGAGTTTGATGATTTCCTGCCTTCTACTCCTCCTGGGTGAAATAGCTTCTTTTTGTTTCAGGGCTTTCAGGTGAGTGATTAAGCTGCTAGTGTATGCTCTCTCCATTTTCTTTTTGGAGGCACTCGGGGGTATGAGTTTTCCTCTTAGCACTGCTTTCATTGTGTCCCATAGATTTGGGTATGTTGTGCCTTCATTTTTATTAAATTCTAAAAAGTCTTTGATTTCTTTCTTTATTTCTTCCTTGAACAGGTATCATTGAGTAGAATATTGTTCAGTTTCCACATGTATGTTGCCTTTGTTTTGTTTTTATTGCTATTGAAGACCACTTTTACTACATAGTGATTTGATAGAAGGCATGGGATTATTTTGATCTTCTTATATTTGTTGAGTTCTGTCTTGTGACCAATTATATGATCAATTTTGGAGAAGGTATCATGAGGTGCTGAGAAAAAGGTATATTCTTTTGCTTTAGGATAGAATGTTCTATACATATATATATGTTAAATCTAATTGGTCTAAAGCTTCTATTAGTTTCACTGTGTCCCTGTTCAGTTTTTGTTTTCCTGATCTGTCCATTGAGGAAAATGCTCTGTTGAAGTCACCCACAATTATTGTGTTAGGTGCAATGTGTGCTTTGAGCTTTAATAAAGTTTCTTTCATGAATGAGGATGCCCTTGCATTTGGAGCATAGATGTTCAGGATTGAGAGTTTTTCTTGGTGTATTTTCCCTTTGACCAGCAAGAAGTGTCCCTCAGAGTCTCTTTTGATGACTTTGGGTTGAAAGTCAATTTTATCTGAAATTAGAATGGCTACTCCAGCTTGTTTCCTGAGACCATTTGCTTGTAAAATTGTCATCCAGCCTTTTACTCTAAGGTAGTGTTTGTCTTTGACACTGAGGTGTGTTTCCTGTATGCAGCAAAATGTAGGGTCCTGTTTAAGTATCCAGTCTGTTAATCTATGTCTTTTTATTGGGGCACGGAGCCTATTGATGTTAAGAAATATTAAAGAATAGTGATTATTACTTTCTGTAATTTTTGATGTTATTTTTATATTTGAGTGGTTATCTTCTTTTGGGTTTGATGAAAGAAGGTTACTATCTTGCTTTTTCCAGGGTGAATTTTCCCTCCTTGTATTGGTGTTTTCCTCCTATTATCCTTTGTACGGCTGGGTTTGTGGAAAGATATTGGGTAAACTTGGTTTTGTCATGGAATATCTTAGTTTCTCCATCTATGGCGATTGAGAATTTTGCTGGGTATAGTAGTTTTGGCTGGCATTTGTGTTCTTTTAGAGTCTGCATGAGATATGCCCAGGATCTTCTAGCTTTCATAGTCTATGGTGAGAAATCTGGTGTGATTCTGATAAGTCTTCCTTTATATGTTACTTGGCCTTTTTCTCTTATTGCCTTTAATATTCTTTCTTTGTTTAGTATATTTGGTGTTTTGATTATAATGTGACAGGAAGTATTTCTGTTCTGGTCCAGTCTGTTTGGAGTTCTGTAGGCTTCTTGTATATTCAAGGGCATCTCTCTCTTTAGGTGAGAGAAGTTTTCTTCCATAATTTTATTGAAAATATTTGCTTTAAGTTGTAAATCTTCACTCTCATTTATACCTATAATTCTTAGGTTTGATCTTCTCATTGTGTCCTGGATTTCCTAGATTTTTTGGGTTACAAGCTTTTTGCATCTTGCATTTTCTTTAACTGTTGAATCCATGGTTTTTATGGAATCTTCAGCATCTGAGATTCTTTCTTCTATCTCTTGTATTCTGTTGTTGATATTTGCATCTATGGCCCCTGATTTCTTCCCAAGGTTTTCTATCTCCAAAGTTGTCTCCCTTTGAGATTTCTTAGTTGTTTCTACTTCTGATTTTAGATCCTGGATGGTTTTGCTTAGTTCCTTCACTTGCTTATTTGTGTTTTCCTGTAATTCCTTAAGATATTTTTTTGTTTCCTCTTTCATAACCTGAGCCTGTTGACTAAAGTTCTCCTGAATTTCTTTAAATGATTTTTGTGTTTCCCTTGTAAGCGCTTGTAACTTTTGATCTATTTTCTCCTGAATTTCTTTAAGAGATTTATTTATGTCCTTCATGTGATCCTGTAACAGCATCATGATTTTAAATCCATATCTTGTTTTTCTGGAGTGTTGGTGTATCCAGGACATGCTGCTAATGGTGAATGGGATTCAGATGCTGCCATATTGCCTTGATTTCTGTTAGTAACGCTCCTATGTTTGCCTTTTGCCATCTAGTTTTCACTGGTGTTAGTTGGTCTTGTTGTCAATGCTGGACTCACCAGTGCAAGCTTCCTCTTTGTAGCTGGTCTCCGGGTGCATAGCTGACCTCCTGCACTGCCTGGAGAACAAGTGCAGTGGCCCAGGCTATTCCCATCCAGAAGTGGAGGCCTGAAGGCTCCAGCCAGAGGCCTCAGTGCTGGATCCTCTGCTCTGCAGGGCTGGACTCACCAGAGCATGCTGCTTGCTCCCAGCCGACCTCTTGATGTACTGCTGACCTCTACTTCCTGGAGACGAGTTGCCCTGGCTCAGACTGTTCCTGATCCTGAAGCGGAGGCCTGGATGCTCCAGCCAGAGGCCTCAGCGCTGGATCCTCTGCTCTGCAGGGCTAGACTCAGCAGAGCACGCTGCTTGCTCCCAGCTGGCCTCCGGGTGTACCCTCAAGTCCCTTTTCAAGTGACATGTTTTTCATATTATTTCATATTACTGACATAGAAAAATATTAGGTTTTTATTTCTTTTAACAATATGTTTTTCAATTAAATGATATTTGGGAATCATGAAATATGTGGTTTCTTATTTCAACATTATAATGTAGGTTTCTGCTATTTCAGTTTTTAAAATATTTCATTTTATGTTGTAAGGTTCTAAAAATCTGTGAAGGAAGACCCCAGACTCACATACTATGTAAAACCTAAGAGCATTTATTCTGCAGAAACAACCAGTATGCAATGGTTAATCATTCTCTAACAGAGCAACCCAAGATAAAGACACACAGAACTGGGGTAACTCTCTTGAAGAATTAGGTAACCTAAAATTTAATTGGTGGGTGTTGTTTGCGGGCACAGGTGGTTAGTGGTCATGTGTCATGAATGTCCAACCATGTGATGAATTAAAGCTGCCCTCTGCAAATAGCTCGTTCTGAGATAAGATATTTCCCCATTTGTGTGGTTATCACCAGACTATTCTTTAGGAGGGTGTTTTGTTATCATTTTCTGGATTTTATGGTCTGTTCCTAGACCTGGTGTCTTATGACTTAGTTTCTTAGTTATTCCTGAAGCTGGTGCCTTAAGGCCATTTTTGAAATCAGGCGTTGTCCTTAAAATGGAGACAAATGGTGTTTATATTGTCCTTTCAATATAAACATTTCTTAAATGCATGATGTATTAGGAAGGTAGATTGTATAACATTATATTCTCAACAAAGGAGGAACAAATCCTCCACCAGATATTCTATAAATCTACCAGATGTGAGATTGCTTTCCTAAGAAGTCTGTGGCTGCACAGCATTTCTGTTAACTGTCCACTCCTCTGGCATTCTGGTGGCCTCTCTCAGGTGAATACAAATGTGACTCCTTCCGTATACATCGTGGAGAACGAGAGGGTCATCAGCCATGCTTTGCAGTCATTCTTCAACTATGTATAATGAATTATATATGCAACTAGCCATAACCTCTGCTAGGTCTGAGCATGACATAGTAGGGACAGAATGTCATGGTTCCTGCCTCTGGGACAGGACAGGAGTCAGGGATAAGAAGAGGAGGGCAAAGGCGTGGCTAATGTTTCAGCAAATCGGTAACCTTTTGGGACCTGCAGAACAGCCCTTAAGGCTGTGGAGAAAAACTTTAAAAACATGAGTTCAAGAATATATAATTTCTCAAAAAAACAAGGATGTAATATGAATTAATATTACATATGTAATAATATGTAATATGAGGGGACTCACCAATCTAAAGGAACAAAAGCAGCTTGATGTAATCCAACTTGGCAGACAGACACTAAGGAAGGAAATAAAGAGATTTAGGGAGAGGTGATAGAAAGAGATCCCACTCAGCTAAGATTTTTTTGTTTATACTTACAAAGTATATAAACCCCAGAGTTCATGTTCCACCTTAGACAGAGCAAAGTTAGGCCCTGTGTGTGGCTGAAATGGTAATTTCACAACTCAGTCCTGGCTAGTTTATCAACTGTATTTAACAGAGGCAGACAGATCTCTGAATTCTTTTGCAGTGGTTTGCTTTTTCAATTGAGTATTTTAATTATTTACATTTCAAATGTTTTGCAGTGTTCAAAAGATGTTCTTGATGTCTCCTAAGTATTAAGGGGCTGGGTGTGATTCATAGGATAATCTAAAGGGAACCTGAAGTAGATGACTGGATTCATATGTAAAATAAGACTGGGCTTAAGATCTGTATGAGATGAGCTATTCAGAGAATCTTTTAGAATGAAAAGTGAGAACTGTGGGAGAACTGTCTCATGCAGAACATAGATAGAGAGAGCTGTCTGGAGAGCTCCAGAAAAAGCAGAACTTCAGACCCTAAAGCTATCTCAAGCACAACACAGACCACCAGCTTGGACCCACAATTTGACTTTGAGTCATTTGTTTTGTGGTTCCCAGACACTCCTTCCTCAGAACTACTCTCCAAGTTTAGGCTAGTCCTCCTCAAACCTCTAAGCAGATTTGTCACTGAAACAAGATTAAAGTCTATCTTTAACTTATACTCTCTGTAGTTTCTGTAGAACCATCACATCTTCAAAGTCATCAAACCATAACACTACATATGGGAGCAAAGCTGGAGCAGAATAGAAACAAGGCTTTAGAAATAAAATCAAAAAGCCTCACTTTTTCTGCTGTTTGTTTTTAACTTGAAACACACTTTAAGACAAATTGATGACTTCTGTTGACCCTATGAGCAGGTCTGTGGAGGATTGGTTGAATTGTAAATTGAGCTGGGAAGACCTGCCCTGAATGGAAAGCTATTTTATTGTCTGGATCTGAATTGTATCAGAATACCTTTCCTCCTCTTTTCTCCACCCAAAAGAAGTGCTAGTTAGTGAGGAGACTGCTTTCTGAGTTCTGACTTTGAATGAAGCAAACAGAGAGCACTACTCCTGGACTAAGATGAAACAAGCCTCAATTTGTATGCTAGTTATTTTTCTTGTGGCTCTGACAATATACTTGACAAGAAGCTAATAATGGAGGAATAGATTATTCTACTTTAAATTTGAGAGTATACAGCCTGTCATGGCAGGGACAGCATGAGGGTAGAATATTGGTCAGATTGCACTGACAGGAAGCTGAACTTGAACAGGAAGTGGGGTCAGGTTGCAATATCTCATGGCCAATCCACAGTAATCAACTCTTTTTCATCAAGACTCCTCCTTTTAAAAGTACCATATGGACCAAGTGTTCACATGAGTATGGGGAACAGCTCACATTCAAACAGTAGTAATTTGTGGACAGTAAGATCTAGATAAAATACATGGAGGCTAACCACAGAGGAGCCAGATTTGAATATTGTCATTAACAATAACAAACTTCAGAGGTATGTGCAGACTAAGAGTACTGGGTGAGAAAGTTTACACTTTATTACACATAGCATAAGCTCTATACGGAGATTTATTTTTCCCGTTTTTCATATTTCCAAAGTTAGTATGAATATAGGTTAATGCATGAAAATCTATTAACACGGAAATTGAGGTTTAAGCAGGACAATTGGCTTGGAGGATATTACATCTGTGCTCTTAACTGCAGAGCCAGCCTCCCATCAATTTAGTTTTAATAAGAAGTACCACGTGCAGTTTAGGTAAAAGAAGACATTTTTTACTTTTGTATTTGTTGACCTATAATAAATTACTTAACAGAGAGCCATTTTAATATACTCTTATTTGCTACAAAATATGTGGAAATATACTATATTTTGTCAATAAAATATATTTATTATATGAAAAGTTAAGTAATAGGCCTCAATTAATTAAAGAAAGCATATTTTGTTGTACTGTTTGAAAAACATGTCTCATATCATTGTTTATTGAAAATAATATAATTACAGAAAAATAAAATCTAAATTTAAAAGAAATATACATGAGTTACCCAGAAATGATACCTGTGAATCACCTGTTTATGTACAGCAAGTATTACCTTGACCAACAGAAAGAATGACATATTTTAACACTTTTTCAGGACACAATAAGCAGGATTCCCTATCATTTCTTAAACAAGAACTAAATATTACATTTTACCCGAAGAAAGGAACTTTTCATTTCTGTTAGCATCTTCCTTGCTGTTATTTTTTTATTTAAAAGATTTTCTTGCGCACATTTGCGTTTAATATAATACCTTTCCTTGTCAGTACACATAGCCAAAAGTCCATAATTTTGCAAGCATTGTTTAGCACCCCACTCTGCCTAATTATCCTCACTGCCTTGAAGATAGGACACAGCCATTAGTGCTGCCTTTTATTGCCCAGAAGAATATGCATAATGCAAATTCACCTTCATGCCCCCCTTTCCAGGTATCTTGAAAAAGTTAATATTATTTTCCTATTATCCTCCTCCTTTTCCCACATCCTCTCTGCTCACTCTTTCTTTCTTTAACTGTGGTTTGTTATTCTGGTATTTTTATTTTAACTTACAGGCTACTTTTCAAATTAAGGCAGAATTTTTATTTTTCTCATTTATGAAATAAATTATTATGCAATATGAAAATCTACCATGACTTTAAAAATATATTTTTTATAATGTTGTCTCTTTCCATGCACTTTTTTATTCCTTATAATTCTAGTATTTTACATTTTGTACCACAACATAAAAGTGACTTTAGAAGTTGGATTGGAAAGGTTATCATTGATTTGTGCATTTACAATCTATAAAGCAACAGAGAAAAATGGCAAACATTATCTAAGAAATAATTTTGGTTTAAAGGTTGATAAGGTACAAAATATTTATGTATTATAGATATTGAAATTTTTTCATGGCATTATCAAGAAAAAAAGTCCCTTCACAACTACATTGATTAATAAAGAAGTTTATTGCTTGAATAGGAAAATGAATAATTTTAACCTCAATTATGAATTGAAAAATTACATTGAACATTAAATGATGTTATTTCCTTTTTTGTAGATTGAAAATGCATAAAGATTTATTGCAGTCATTACACAATGCATTAAAATTACATTAAAGAACTTCTATAAAGCCTAAAATACTTTGAACATTAAACTCAAAAATCTTCCCTCAAGGTATATTTAAAATAGACATTGATATTTTTAGGGAATCAGCAATGTGGTTTTTAAAAGTTATTTTACTTAAGAATATGATGATTAATAAACAAGAGTAAAGCCAAACTTAGGGCAACAAAACCAAGAGAAAATGATCATCATGAGTGTCAATTGTAAATGACAGAATTAAAAAACAATGAAGATGTGTACTGTAGTGTAAAGACATATAGTAGCAAATTAAATTCATGGATGAATAATATTTGAATGCCTCTTATTTTATTAGTGTTTTTTAAAGTTCTAGGTAAATCAAGCCATGACTGCTTAGTCTACATGACACTTAAGTGATATCTTTATAACAGATGCTTTTGTAGTTTTAGGATATAAAATACATTGGATAATAAATGTAAAGGACATTTTACAAAGTGAACATATTGAAAAGGTAACTTTTCAATAACAAATTATTGTATTGAAATTGAGCAGCACTTTGGAAGAACAGAACAGAGAGAACTGGGCTGTTCTGTTTCTCTCTGTATTGACTTTTCCTAGTTGTCAACTTGACTATGTCTGGAATGAACTACAATTCAGAATTTGATGCCATAACTATGATGCAACTCTTGAGGCTGGAAGACACAAGTTTCTGACTTGGATCTTGGCATGGAAATCTTGAGGCATAGTGGTCATGAAAAGCTTAGGTGAAGGCAAGGTAGTACACGCCTTTAATCCCAGGAGACTGAGGCAAAGAGATCTCTGAGTTCAAGTAAGCCTGGGACAGAAGGTTCTAGGTGAAGAAAGGCTTAAGTCCAGGCACGGTGGTATACAACTTCAATCCAAGCATTCAGAAATCAGAGCCATGCAGATCCCTGAGTCCAAGGTCAATCTACAGAGCAAGCTTCAGCTTAGGCAGGGCTCAGTTTAGACAGAGAAGGAGTTGAAAGTTAGCAAGTAATAATGTAATAGAACAAGGGGGTGGAGGGAGGCATGTTCCAGCCCCAGCAAGAAGTAGACCTCAACAGTTTAAGCAATTTGGCTCTGGTTTTAATCCTACACACAATAGAGGGCTAATATCCAATATATACAAAGAACTCAAGAAGTTAAACTCCAGAGAACCAAATAACCCTATTAAAAATGGGGAGCAGAGATAGACAGAGAATTCTCAACTGAGGAAACTCAAATGGCCAAGAAGCACCTAAATGCAAATCAAAACAACCCTGAGATTCCACCTCACACCAGTCAGAATGGCTAAGATAAAAACTCAAGTGACAGCAGATGCTGGTCAGGATGTGGAAAAAGAAAAACACTCCTCCACTGCTGGTGGGATTGCAAACTGTTTCAACCACTCTCGAAATCAGTCGGGCAGTTCCTCAGAAAATTGGACATAGTACTACCCGAGGACCCAGCTATACCACTGCTGGGCATATACCCAGAATATTCTCCAATATTTTATAAGGATACCTGCTCTACTGTGTCCATAACAGCCATATTTATAATAGCGAGAAGCTGAAAAGAACCCAGATGTCCCTCAACAGAGGAATGGATACAGAAAATGTAGTACACTTACACAACAGAATACTACACAGCTATTAAAAACAATGACTTCATGAAATTCTTAAGCAATGGATGGAACTAGAAAATATCATTCTGAGTGACATAATTCAGTCACAAAAGAATGCACATGGTATGTACTCACTGAAAAGTGGATATTAGGCAAAGAACATGAAATATCTACAATACAACTCACAGACCACTGAAGCTTAAAAGGAAGGAAGACCAAAGTGTGGATACTTCAGTCCTACTTAGAAGGGGGAATAATATAATCAAGGGAGGAGGGGAAAAGGAGGGGAGGAATCAGGTATGGGAGAAGATGGAGGAGATGTACAGAGGCTCAAGAAATTGAACAGAGGTGTATAGCAATGGGGATGGGGAACTGGTGGTAGCAAACAGAAAGTCTCAGATGTCAGGAAAGCAAGGGCCCTCCTGGACACTATGGGGATGACATTAACTGAAATACCCCAAAAAGGGGAGGGAGAACCTGTGTAGACCATAGACCATATTCAGAGGTTCGGCATGGCCCCCTGATTGAGGGATGGGGCCACACAGCCATCTCCAAAATTTTAACCCAGAATTTCTCCTGTCTAAAGGAAATACAGGCACAAAGAGTGGAGCAGAGATGGAAGGAAAAGCCATCCAGAGACTGCCCTACCCAGCAATCCATCCCACATGAAGACACCAAACCCAGACACTATTGTAGATCAACCTGAGCTTAGAGGGCTACAGAATGCAGAGCTGGAGAAGTGATACCAGCCCTGTGAAGGAGCCCAGAAGATTATGTGCAATCTCAGACATTGAAATAAGAAGCTATAATATTGAAGTTGCCTTGGAAACCCCAAAATGTTCAAGATGCCAGAGCTGTGGGCTATCTGCTGAGGAAAGCTGCTAATAGGGAGTGGAACTAGCCCAGGAGAAAGAACTTTTATGCAGTCAGTCAAGAAAGATGAAAAAGGAGTTGGAGATCTGAAGATCATTTTGACATCAGACATGGAGATGCAGAGTTTTGAGTTTGCCCAGCTGATTTCTTATCTTGCTTTGCAGATTACAGTTAAGTGGATGAATCTTAGAAGAGACTTTAAACTCTGGACTTTTAACATTGTTGAGTCTATAACTGCTAGCTATAGACTATGGGGACTTTGGATGTGAGACTAATTTTTTTTTTATGTTATGGGTAGGTATGTGTAGTTTTGTAATTATTACAAAAGTAATGCCCCACCAAGCCTCTGTACCAAGTCCATGGTAAAGCATGACTCTTAAACTTAGTTATCCAAATAGCTTTATGTATAAAAAACTCCCAATTACATGATGCCAATTTACAATGATAAAGTCTTATCCCTATTTTTCTGACTTCTCCAAAACACCAGAAATACATCTGAAGCCATCTGGATATCTGTGTCTCTTTCTCTCCTCTGCTTGTCTTGTTCCCCGAGCCCCGCCCCCCTCTCCTTCTCTCTCTGTCACTGTCTCTGTCTCTGTCTCTGTCTCTGTCTCTCTCTCTCTCTCTCTCTCTCCTCACCTCTCTTAGCTCCTCCTCCTCTCTCCCCTCAAACCACGGGCCTCTCACTGCCTCAATGTGAATGGACAGGAAATATCTTGCGACAGGTATGGCCCCACAGACTCGTGTGTTTAAACAAGCCCATGAGGGCCAGTGAGTTGAATGTGATGGTTTGTATAAGGTTGGCCCAGGGGGCAGCACTATTAGGAGGTATAGCCTTGCTGGAGTATGTCACTGTGGGTGTGGGCTTTGAGAACTTTATTCTAGCTGCCTGGAAGTCAATCTTCTTCTAGCTTGCTTTGGAACAAGAGGTGGAACTCTCAACTCCTTCAGTCCCACATTTGCCTGGATGCTGCCATGCTTCTGCCTAGATGATAATGGAGTGAACCACTCTGGTCTATATACTGGACCCAATTAAATGTTGTCCTTATAAGAGTTGCCTAGGTCATGGTGTCAATTCACAGCAGTAAAACCCTAACTAATGCACCCATCCCCCCTCCCCTGGGCTGACCATCTAATTGTATGCCTCTAGCATCATCCATCCTATGAATTTCAGTATACCAGACTACCAGGAACAAGAAGGTGCCAGTGAGCCAGGCAACTCCAAAGAGACATATTTTGCCATGATTCAGTGACTTTCTATAAATCATATTTTGATTCATGAAAATGAATTAGCTATTTTCAACAGCAACAAAACAAATGAACAAAATGTTAAAAAAATTAAAATATCATTAAAATGGTACAAAGCCTTTAGGTCTCTGGTACATGAGCATAAAGAGGAGCACAGTGCCTTAAACTCAGGGCATAGATCCTTCAATTATTAGAACAATTTTAGAACCCAAAAAATTCAGCCCATTGAGTGCTAATTCTGCATAATACAAAATCAGTTTTAACCTGTGTGTAATATCTCCACAAAAAGGAATGCCTAATGGTCTCACACAGATTTGCTCAGGTTAGCAATTCCTTCTCCAGGTATATTTCCTGAAAAGAGACTTAAAGAAGGGCCTAATGAGGCTAAGGAATGATGTAAGGTTAGTCTTCAATATTCATGCAAAAACAAAAGCAACAGTTAAATTTCTTCAAACAGGTTTCTGATGTGTGAATTTCTGCAAACATGTCCATATATTTCTTCAGGCATTTGAAGGATCCTGTCTTGTTTAAACATACATTCAAAATGTAAAAGCCATTCCATAAACTTCTACTATTCTCCTCCTTTGTGATACTTGTCTATCACTGTCTGAGCTTGTGACTAGCTTTATACATGACACATACATGGATGTAGGGAGCTAGATGAGATAGAGATAATTATAATCATATAATGTTATTTGCATGCATATGATTACTTTCACTATAACCATAGGCATTGAATTTAATATATGTCATGTACATTTCTTTTTTTTGTATATATATATATTTTTATTTTCTATTTTCTTTGTTTACATTCCAAATGCTTTCCCCATTCCCAGTTCCCCTCTCCCCATATGTCCCATAAGTCCTGTATATTTCTGTTCCTGTAGGGCTATTGCATATTTTTAAGGACTTTCAAATAATTTAAATCATGCATATCCCATAATTTGTTACCCATTTTCCTCCTGACAGACTTAGTATTTTTCTGCTTTTTGCTATTATAAATAATAGAGCAATAGCATTCTTATAATTTTGCATTTATGTATATTTATGAGTATTTTTGTAGAATAGACTTAAAATGCACATTTTAAAATTTGACAGATTACTGTCAGCCTGTCAGCCTCAAAAGCCACACCAGCTAAAAATTCTGAGCCTCTTTGTACTTTCATCAATAGAATATGAAAGTACCAATTTTCATAGATGATTTTGCTATAGTAATTTATCATACTTTAATTTCCATTCCTATAATCTAATTAATGAAAGTTGAGATCTTATGACCACATTTGTCAGCATTCCTTACTATGAATGAGAAAAACATTTATATTTCTTATTTGCCACGAATAATTTATCTGAAAATCCTGTTTATCTAGTTTCTAAACTTTCCCATTGTTATCTTCTTGTCTTGTGATTTATAGACTCTCTTTAGAAGTATTACCCATTTGATTGCTATCTATGAAGGTTTCATTCAGTTTATTTTTGTCTATTAAGTGAACTAGTAATGAATATTACAGGCTCTTGCCTCAGTGCTATTGTTAAGCACTATTAATGAGGATAATAGAGACCTATGCCATTGATCATACACAAATACAGATGCTGCTCACACAGAAGCTTTGTTTGTACTGGCTAGCATCCACCAGATTATGAACCCTGTTGCCTACAAAGAGACTTGCCTCTATGATATGCCCACCTGTGTAATAGTGGTGCAAATGTTATGAGCACAGGTTGTCATTTTTAATTGAGTTATTGAGTTTAAGGGTTTCTTTATGAAAGATCTAACAGTACTAATAAGGTGAAGAGCCTGAGACTAGATGAATCATAGACCATACAGCAAAAACTACTACTAATATTCTGTTAAGTGAGTATAGCTACAACTATGATTTATTGGCATATAGATAGGTTAATGTGGCACTCAACCCTCATGTGAGAAGCATTTCATTCACTGGATGATAGTACAGAGAACCACAAATGGAGAAAGCACTTCATTGTTGAATGAACCACAAAGGTGCTTTCTAAACTATTGTAGTTTCTTAAAAGTACTGAATATTTATAGCCTTGCCAGCAATCTAATAAGGGCACTGCGGTTTTAGATATTGTGAAAGATTCATAGTCTCATTACATTTTGTTTTCAGCTTGTAAAACTTTAGAGTTAATGATGTTGAATAAAATTTCAAATATATATTTGAAATCTACATTTATTAGTGAACATGGAAGGTCATTTTAAAATTTATTGCTCTTTCTTTTTCTTTCTCTGCTTCTCTCTCTGTGTGTGTGTGTGTGTGTGTGTCTCTCTTTCTCCCCCTTTTCTTTCTCTCTTTATCTTCCTTCCTTCCTTCCTTCCTTTCATTCATTCTTTCTTTCCCTCCCTTCCTTCCTTCCTTCCTTCCTTCCTTCCTTCCTTCCTTCCTTCCTTCCTTCCTGTCTGTCTGTCTGTCTGTCTTTCTTTCTTTCTTTTTTCTTCCAATTTCCTTTCCCTCTTTTTAAAACTTCATAACCTTTTTGTCTTTCCTTTTCTTTCTCTTTTATTCCTATTCCTTTTTTTTTCTTTCAAAATTTTATATACCTTTTTGTCTTTTGGTAGATCCAGGGATCAAAGTGAGTATTTGTGTATTCACTTATTCATTCTAAAAAAACGATCTACCACTCGTCTACACATTCATCTTTCACTTTCACTTTTCACTTTTAAAAATTTAAAATACTCCCTTGTTAAATTAATGGGTAAGACTTACGCTCCCTGTACAGCCTAGAAATTACGTTTATTTTATCTCAGTGTCTCCAGTAGCTTCTGTCATTAGCCTGTGTCACCATGGTCATCTAAACCTTTCTTTGTTTTCTAATCAATTTTTTTGATGCTGTTGGTTTTATTTTTTCATTAGGTTTTGACATTTGCTGCTTATTAATTTTAGACAATTAAAAACGCTGAATGTCATAATAATAATTTTATACATTTAAATTTTATTTATCTACTTTCTTATCCATTTTTGCCTCTTTTAAAATTTCTGCTTACCCATAATCCCACAGGTGAACCCCAATAAAATTCATTGGTATACCAAAGATTAAATAAACTAAAATAAAATATTCTTTAAGGTCTTTTTACATCATACCAGCACCTCATTTTTCTTCAGTGTTGGCTTATTAGACATCACTCTTTTGTTTATTTTCTGCTTAAAGTGTGTGCTTCTTTTTACATTATGCATTTTAACTACTATTGACTCTTAGATATTATTGTATCACTGTGCATATTGTAAAACAATCTTATAAATGTTTCTGTCTGCTTTTCTCTACTAACCATTTCATCATGTTGTCACATATACATTATGTAGCTCATAGTACAATAGCAGTTTTGTTTAAAACTCAGGAGTTATGGATTTTAGCTTCAAACAAGTGTAGTTATGTGTACATACACCATTTCTGTGTTTGGGGTTTTTGTACCATGGTTTATACAAAGATTTAAATTTCATGTTGTGATATTTACTTCACCATTATTTTTCTTTATAATTTTGTGTAAAGGCAACAAGTTATTTTTTGCTAGCAAATATATAACTAACTTTATTTTGTTTTGGAGATTCATTTTTATAGATGTGTTTAATTCTATATGAATTTGTTTTACTTTTAAAGTAAATGTTAGTGTGATTATCAGCCTGGCTTCTTTATGAGGAAAGTCAATTTTTCACCTCCTCGTATTTCTCTCTCTCTCTCTCTCTCTCTCTCTCTCTCTCTCCAAATTTGGGTCACATATAAATGAACACAGTAGTGCATACGTGACTTTCCATACCTTCACTATAAACAGGGTTGCAAATTGTTATTGAGTATTAACTACTGAAATGTATGGTTATCTCTTGTTTTAGGCTTTGCTAGGCAATACTAGAACCACATCTACTCTGGGAGAAGATTTTCTCAATTCCTGTAATTATTTTCTTGTGTTGTCTTCCCATTGATTAGTAGGTTGTGAAAATTTCCCAACTGCCTATGAAACAAATCATTGGGTGGCTCCAAAGTTTGTACCTCTCTGTGCTCATATTATGCAGTTTCTAAACACTGGAGCCTCCATCCACTCAGAGCTAAAGATAGATAAATTCTTGACACATGTACTGAGTACAGCTGAGTTTCCTCTGTCGTCCTGTAAACCTCTTGTTATACAGATTCCCAACTTCTCAGTTCAATAACAGCACCATTCTAGACTGAGTTTCATCTCATTACAAAACACAACCTGGAAATTAATCCCAGACATGATGTTGGGGTCAAGAGGTTCACTAACTTAAAAAGTTTAGACATAGCATTATCCCTACTTGAAGTGTGAACTGCTGATTTCAGTGTTTTAGCAGGCCATGAGTTGGAGTCTGTCCTTCTATCCTTGTCATCAATCAAAGTTATGTTATGGTTGATTTTGTCATGGCTGACAAGTAGGAATTTCTAAGAATTACCTAGGATCCACGTATACAGTATCCAAGAGAACTGCAGAGCACAGTCACAAGAGCAAGCATTCTTAAGCTAAATACAATCTTTTTCTAGATGTGTATGGTATTATTGCAGGCATGTTATTCAAATAATCAGACAAATAGCTGTGTGTATGTGTGTATGTGTGTGTGCGTGCGTGCGTGTGTTTACACAAAGAATCAACTAATATATTAGCTGATCTATTAAAAATATAAAAAATAATGACAGGCTAAGATAGCTGACCAAAAGAAAGAGAATGCACAAATTAACTGAACATTGAACAATGAAACATTATAAGAAAAATGAAAGAAATTCTGATTATTATAAGGAAGCATGAAAAAAATCTGTACCCCTTTAAATTGACTAATGTAAAAGAAAGAAATAAACTTATAGTTCAGCCAAGCCACCAAAATTAAACCAAAAAGACATCAACAACCTAAGATCCTAAGGGAAAGGAAGTCTAGTAATAGGCCCAAATTGGGATTCAGGTCAAGGGGAGGCCTGACACTATTAGTGATGCTATGGTGTGCTTTTGCACAGGAGTCTAGTGTTCCTTCACTCCAAAAGGCTCAACAAGCAGCTGAAAGAGTTAGATGCAGATACTTAGACCCAACCAATGGACAGAATCTAGGGACACCTGTGGTTGAATTAGGGAAAAGCTGGAAGAAGCTGAGGAGGGTGACTCCATAGGAAAACCAGCTGAGGAGGAGGGTGACCCCATAAGACCAGCAAGTTCAACTAACCTGAACCCCAAGTTTTCTCAGATACTGAGCCACCAGCCAGGCAGCATTCATCAGCTATAATGAGGAGCTTTTCACATATACAGCAGAGGACTGCCTGGTTTGGTCTTACTGAGAGAAGATGCACCTAACTCTCTAATGACTTGAGAACTAAGGGAGTTCTGGTGAGGTGGGGGTTGTGTGATGAGGACATGCTCTTGGAAATTGTGAAGGCATTATGTGATGACCAGGAGGGGGATAAAGACTGAATTAAAAAAAAAGATTAAAGAAAGAAACCAAGTAAATTTTCAATCTCAAAAAAGGAAATGAAGAAATTGAATTAATAATGCAGAGCTTTCCACCAGTTCTGTCTGAATTCCTGGAGGTCTCAGGGCAACAGGTACATCCTTGTCAAACATAAGCCCCAAATCCTCTGCCTCCTGCGTTAGCTTGGGGTATGCCAAATAGAATCAAAATGTGCCCTGTCCCCTAAACTCCAGTTTTCATCTCACAATTCTGTATCCATTTCTGGAGGTTTGCAAGCACCAGTGACAACCAGAAATCAGCATCTAAACCTTAATAACCACAAAACCCAGATCTCAAAGGCCAGCATGAGGAGATAATCAACAGGAGCCAGAGCAATATAGCACCATTAGAGGCTATCACAGCAAGCACTGGATATCCTAACCCAACTGAAGCACAAGAAAATGATCTTAAATCCAGTCTTATGAAGATGATAGTAACCTTTAAAGATGAAATGAATAAATACCTTAAAGAAAGACAGGAAAATACAGTCAAAGAAGTGAAGGAAATGAGCAAAACTGTTCAAGACCTGAAAATGGAAATAGAAGCAATAAAGAATACACAAACTGAGGAAAACCTGGAGATGGTGAGCCTGGAGAAGAGAACAAGAACTACAGATACAAGCATCACCAACTGAATACTTGAAGAAATCACCATCTTCCAACTGGAAGAAATCAATACATCTGTCAAGGAAAATGATAAATCTAGAACATTCCTGAGAAACAGCATACAGGAAACCTGGGGTACTATATAAAGATCAACCCAAGAATAATAAAAATAGAAATACAATATTCCTAGCTAAAAGAACCAGAAAATATTTTCAACAAAATTATAAAAGAAAACTTTTCCAACCTAAACAAAGAAATGCTTATATACACACAAGAAGCTTGCAGAACACCAAATAGATTGGATGAGAAAAGAAAATTCTCCTGTTACATAAAAATCAAAACACTAAATGTATAGAACAAAGAAAGAAGTTTAAAGCTGCAAGGGAAAATGGCCAAGTAACATATAAGGACATACTTATCAAAGTCACATCTCACTTTTCAGTAGAAATTATAAAGTCATAGGGTCTGAGCAGATCTTTTACTCTCAAAGCGAGCACAGATGCCAGTCTAGACTTCGATACATGGCAAAATTTTCAATCACCATACATGGAGAAACCAATTTATTCCATGACAAAAATATTAAATAATATCTCTCCACACTCTAGCCCTTTTGAAGGTAAATAACTAATTTATACCAGCAAAACAAAACAAAACAAAACAAAAACAAAAAGAAGGGAAGCAGAAACACACACACACACATGCACACATACACACACTCAAACACACACATGCACACATACCACTAGCATCAAATTAGAGGAATTAGCAATCATTGGCTTTTAATATCTCTCTTCACAATAAAAATTCATGGTTGAAAAGAATGGATGTGAAAAGATAATCTATCCTAATACTTACTAGAAACATACCTCTGCAACAAAGATAGATAATACCTCAGTGTTAATGGCTAGAAAAAGATTTTTAAGCAATCAGACAGAGGAAGCAAGCTCGAGTAGTCATTCTAATATCTAATAAAATAGACTTTCAACCAAAATTAATCAAGAGATGGGAAGGATACTTTGTACTCATGAAAGTAAAAATCAACAAAGACGATATCTCAATTCTGATTACCTGTGCTCCAAGGATAATTACACATTGAAATACAAATATTAGTAGGAGAGAAATCACAACCCCTCTCCTAGCAATGGAAATTTCATCCAAATAGAAACTAAATTCAGAAATAATGAAATTGAGAGGCATCATGTATCAAATGGTCCTAACAAATATCTAGAGAATATTTCATCCAAACATGAGAGAGAGTATACTTCTGTCCCAGCACATCATGCAACTTTCACCTTAATTGACCATGTGTTTGATCACAAAGCACTTTTCAACAGAAACAAGAAAATTAAAATAACCCCATATATATTATCAGACCATCATGGACTAAGGCTGGACTTAAAAATCAACAGAAACAATGTAAAACTACAAAGTCACAGAAAAAAGACTCAGTGATCTCTGGTTCAAGGAAGAAATAAGGAAATAAAGTCTTCCTGGAACTTAAGAGAACTGAAGTCACAACATATTCAAGCTTATGAGACACAATGAAAGTGTGCTAAGGGAAAGTTCATAGCACTATATGCCTTCATAAAGAAACTGGAGATCATATAAGGCAAATCAACAGAACATCTGAAAGCTCTAGAAGAAAAAGAAGCAAATACAAGCAAGAGGAGTAGATTAAATAAAATAATCAAAGTCAGGGCTGAAATAAGTTAATTAGAAATGAAGAAAATGAAACAAAGACTGAAGAAAATAAAAAATTGTCCTTTGAGAAAATCAACAGGATAGGCAAATCCTTAGCCAAAGAAACTACTAGACAGAGAGAATATCCAGTAAGCAAAATCATAAATGAAAAATGGGAAATAACAACAGAAATTAATTAAATCCAAAGTATCATTAGGATTTCTTTCTTCAGAAACTTGATAGATACTACTTACCAAAGATAAAATCATTAGGTAAGCAATTTAAATAGACCTATAACCCCTACGGAAATAGAAGCAGTCATTAAGTGCCCCCCCCCCGCAAAAAAAAAAAAAGAGCCCAAAGCCCTATCATTTTAGTTCAGAATTCTATCAGACTTTGTTTAGCAATAATACCAATATGCCTCAAACTATTCCATAAAACAGAAATGGAAAGAATATTTTCCAAACTCATTTTATAAGGCAACAGTTATCCCAATCTCTAAACCAAAGATTCAACAAACATATTGAATTTCTGACCAGTTTCCCTCATGAACATTGATGCAAAAATATTCAATAAAATACTTGTAATCCAAGTCCAAAAACACATGAAAAAGACCATTCATCATGATCAAAGTGGGCTTCTTCCCAGGGATGTAGGGATGGTTCAACATACAAGAATCCATCAATATAACATAAAAGCAGTGGAAGAAAAAAACTACACTATCATCTCATTAGTTGTTGAAAACAAAGATGCTTTTGACAAAACTCCACACACCTTCAGGAGAAAAGTCTTGAAGAGATCAGGAATAGAGCACATATAACTATATAGAATAGAGGCAATATAGAGCAAGCCAATAGCCAACATCAAAGCAAATATAAAGAACCCTAAAGCATTTCCTCTAAATCATGTAAAAACAAGCATGCTACTACCTCAAACTTATTCCATATTGTACCTGAGTTGTAGCTAGAGCAATTAAATAACTAAAGGAGATCAAGGGGATGATAATTGGAAAGGAAGAAGTCAGAGTGTCACTACTTGCAGATAATAGGATAGTATATCTAAGTGATGGCAAAAATTCTAGCAGAGAAATTTACAGAGAAATCAACAACTTCAGCAATATGGCTAGATACAAAAATTATTCAAAATAATCAGTAGCCCTCTTTTATACAAATGACAGTTTCAGAAAAAAACATTTTTTTTTAATTTTTTTTTATTATTCGATATAATTTATTTACATTTCAAATGATTTCCCCTCTTCTAGCCCCCCCACTCCCCGAAAGTCCCGCAAGCCCCCTTCTCTTCCCCTGTCCTCCCACCCACCCCTTCCCACTTCCCCATTCTGGTTTTGCTGAATACTGTTTCACTGAGTCTTTCCAGAACCAGGGGCCACTCCTCCTTTCTTCTTGTACCTCATTTGATGTGTGGATTATGTTTTGGGTATTCCAGTTTTCTAGGTTAATATCCACTTATTAGTGAGTGCATACCATGATTCACCTTTTGAGTCTGGGTTACCTCACTTAGTATGATATTCTCTAGCTCCATCCATTTGCCTAAGAATTTCATGAATTCATTGTTTCTAATGGCTGAATAGTACTCCATTGTGTAGATATACCACATTTTTTGCATCCACTCTTCTGTTGAGGGATACCTGGGTTCTTTCCAGCATCTGGCAATTACAAATAGGGCTGCTATGAACATAGTAGAACATGTATCCTTATTACATGGTGGGGAGTCTTCTGGGTATATGCCCAGGAGTGGTATAGCAGGATCTTCTGGAAGTAAGGTGCCCAGTTTTCGGAGGAACCGCCAGACTGATTTCCAGAGTGGTTGTACCAATTTGCAACCCCACCAGCAGTGGAGGAGTGTTCCTCTTTCTCCACACCCTCTCCAACACCAGCTGTCTCCTGAATTTTTAATCTTAGCCATTCTGACTGGTGTAAGATGAAATCTTATGGTTGTTTTGATTTGCATTTCCCTAATGACTAATGAAGTTGAGCATTTTTTAAGATGCTTCTCCGCCATCCGAAGTTCTTCAGGTGAGAATTCTTTGTTTAACTCTGTACCCCATTTTTTAATAAGAAAAAAACATTTTAAGGTCTTTAAGTTATTATTAAGGAAAGAATAACCTTCACAATAGCCAGTCTTGGTGTAATTCAAATTAAACAAGTGGAAAGACCAACATGACAAAAACTTCATGCCTCTGAAGAAAATAATTTTTTTTCAGGAGATGAAAAAATATCCCATGGTTATAGATTCGTATGCTAAGCATAGAAAAACTAGCCATCTTATTAAAAGTCATCTGCATTCCCATTAAAATTCCAACACAATATTTTACAAAACTTGAAAGAACAACTATCAACTTCATATGAAAAAGTAAAATACCCAGCATAGCCAAAAAAATTGGGTAAAATAAGAGAACTCCTGGTGGTATCACCATCCATGATTTCAAGCTGTACTACAGAGCAGTAGTAATAAAAACTGAATGGTATTAACATGAAAAATGCAGGTTGATCAATGGATTTAAATAAAAATCCTAGAATTAAATCAAGACATTTAGAACACCTTACTTACTTATGACAAAGGAAGACAAAACTATACAATGGAAAAAAGAAAGCATCTTAAACTAATATTGCTGGCCTAACTGGATGTCTGCTGTAGAAGATGCATATCTGTTCCTGCCTATCACTCTTCACAAAACACAAATCCAAGTAGATTGAAGATCTCAACATAAAACTCAATATCCTAACTCTGAGAGAAGAAAAGGTAGGGAATCACCTTGAATATATTGGCACTGACAACTTTCGGAGCAAAACAACTACAGCTCAAGTACGAAGATCAACAGTTAATAAATGGGACCTCATGAAACAGAAAAGCATCTGTTAGGCTAAGGATGATATTCATAGGATAAAATGGCAGTCTAGAGAATGGGAAAAGAACTTCACTGACACTTTATTTAACAGAGGAATGATATCCAAAATATATAAAGAACTTAAGAAACTAGACTTCACCAAACAAAATGAGTCATTTAAAAATGGGGTGGAGTTATAAACAGAGAATTCTTGACAGAGGTATCTTTAATAACTGAGAAGCCCTTCAAAGAAATATTCAATTTTCTTAGTGAAATGACTTCGAGAGACCATTTTAGATCTGTAAGAATGTCTAAGTTCAAAAATCCAAGGACGAGTCCATGTTGGGAAAGACATGAAACAAGAGGAATATTGTTCCTGGGAGTGCAAATTTATTCCACCACTTTAGGAATCAATTTGGTGATTTCTCAGAAAATTGGGAATAGTTTTACATCAATATCCAGCTATATTACTCCTGATATATAACTAAAAGATGCTCCACCATTCCTCCAGGAACTTTGCTCAAGTATGTTCAGAGTAGCTTTACTCATATTAGTCAGGAACTGGAATAAAAAAAACTTGATGTCCTTCACCGGAAGAATGGATAAAAAAAAGTACTACATTTACATGATGGAATATGCTAATATTAAAACAAAAGCATAATGAAATTTGCAGGCAAATAGATGAGCTGGGAAACTGGAAAAGAGCATTCTGAGTAAGGTAACCTAGACCTGGAAAGACAAATATTGTATGCTCTCACAGGTAGATATTTGTCAAAACATACAGGATAAACATGCTACAATCCACAGACGCAGAAAGGCTAAATAACAAGAAGGTCTTAAGAGAGGATGCTTGCATTTACTGAGAAGGAGAAATAAAATAGTCATTTGGTATGGTTGGAGGGAAGGAATACTGTGGTAGCTGGGAAATGGGAGTAACAGAAGAGTTCAAGTATGGGGAGGATAGAGGGAGAGAGAACTGTAATCAGTAGCATATTTTAGATAAGCTAGAAAACTAGGACAATGGAAACCCTCAAGCATCTATGAGGATGACCCTAGCTAAGACTATTAGCAATAGGGGACAATGGATCCAATATGGCCATCTTTGTAACAAGACAAAGTTTCCAATGATGGGATGGGGGCACCAACAAAGCCACAAATCCTTTGACCCACAATTTATTCTGCCTACAAGATGTGCAGAGATAAATCTGGAGCAGAAATAGAGGAAATGGCCACCAATGACTTGCCCAACTGAGACCCATAGCATAAGAGTTTGCTTCTGATACTAGTAATGATATTTTGCTATACTTGCAGATAGGAGCCTAGTATAATTGTCATATGAGAGGCTTCACCTAAAGCTGATGTAAGCAGATGTAGAGACCCACCAAAAACTTTATGTGGAACTCAGGGAATCTGGTGCAAGAGGGGAGGAAGAATTGAAGCAGACAGAGAGGTCAAGGACACCACCAAAAACCCTACAGAATAAACTAAGCTGGACCCATAGAAGTTCACAGAGAACCACCACTAGAGAGCATTCGTGGGACAGACCTAGACTCCCTACATATAGGTAACAGGTGTTCAGCTTGGTCTTTGTGTGGAACTCCTAACAGCAGGAACAAAGGCTGCTTCTGATTCTGCTGCCTGCCTTTAGATTACTTTCCCCTAACTGAGATCCCTTGCCTATCCTCAATAGAGGATAGTAGCACCTAGTCCTACTGCAATTTGACATGCCAAGGTCTGTTGATAGCCACATGAGGTCTCCTCTTCTCTGAGGCCAAATGGAGGGGTCCTGAGTGGATGGAAGCTGAGAACATGGGACTCAGAGGAGAGAAGGAGGGGAAACTTAGACTGGGATGTAAAGAAAGTAAAGGAAATAAAAGAAAATTAATGTGAAGAAACTCCATTAAAAAAGTCTAGGCACAGATGGAATCACTACAGAGTTCTACAAAACTTATAGAACTATACATGCAATTCTTCTTAAACTATTAATAAAAACAAGTAAAAGGAAATTCCCAAACTTTTGTTATAAAACCAGTTAACTCACATGCCCAAGCTAGGTGAAGACACAATACCAGCAACAAAGAAAACCATAGCCAATATCTCAGGTGAATTTCAAAATTCTCAGATAACTAGGTACTAACCCAACAAAGTAATTCATCAAAAAGATGATCTACAATGATCAAGTTAGGTTTGGCTTTATCTCTGAAATACATGAGTTTGAGATAGAATCAGAAGTACTATTTCATGTGGTCTCTGAAATGCAGGGGTGGTTCAACATATGGAAGTTAATAAATGTAAGACAAAAATCACATGATCATTTCAATATTTGTAGAAGTGAGAAAATCCATCGCATTTCCAGGTTGAAAGTCCGAGAGTATATAAGATAAGATGGATCCTCCTTCTGCATAATAAAAGCTACCCACAACCAACATCATTATCCTAAATGGAGAATTTGAAGTAATCCAACTAAAATAACAATGAGAGAGGACTGTCAGCAATCCATACTCCTTTTCAACATTGAACCTGTAGTGCAATATAGAGTAATGATGGGAGAGAAAGGAATTGAAGGGAAAGAAAAAGAATAAAAAGATTGTAGAGATAATATTGATATCCCAAAACTGTACCACAAAACTTCTAGAAATGATAAATTAGTTTAGCAATGTGTCAGGATATACACCAACAAACATATGAAACAGATCATGGACATATTTCTACTCTCAGTGGCCTCAAACAAAACAAAATAAAAATTAAGTCCAACCAAGTGGATTGTGACAACTTTCAAACTATCAAGGAAGAGATATAGACAGTAATAAAAGGAATGGCTAAAAATTGGAAAAATATTCTACATCTCTGGATATTTGGAAAACGTAAAACAACAAAAAACAAAAACAAAAGAAAACAAAAATTCAAATTTTCAACTCACTCTAATCAGAATAGCAAAGAACAAGCAAATATCAAAGATGTGAGGAAAGGGGAACTCACATTAAAGTCAGATGTGATTGGAAACTGGTAAAAATTACTCTGGTGACCTTTATAGGGAATCACTGAAAAGCTAAAAACAAGTCTACCATATGACACAGCTAAAACATTTCTTGCCCTGTACCTGAAGGACTCTATATTCAAAGATGCTTGCTCAGTCATGTTTTTGCTTGACTGTCCACAATTTCTTTTTTGTTTTCTTTTTTTGGGGGGGGGATTAATAGTGTATGTTACTTTTTTTCTTTTTCTTTTTATTCAAAATATTCTTTATTTACATTTCAAATGATTTCCCCTTTTCTGGCTCCCCACTCCCAGAAAGTCCCATAAGCCCTCTTCTGTCCCCCTGTTCCTCCATCTACTCCTTCCCTGTTGTATTCCATAGCTGCCTGCAGCTATTACGAACTGGGTGGCTGGAACAGAAGCTGAGGGATAGATGGGGAAGGGGCAAAAAGAAAGAAGAGCCAGGACAATATTTTACTGATCGAGGCTGAAACTTTAATGGCAGTCAGACCTTTTAACAATTTGGGCAAACCCTTCTCCCCAGACTCCGGGTTGAGTTCTGGTGGAAGTTGTCTAGCTTCTCCTGGAGGTTCTTGTCTCCACTGCTCCAGCAGCTGGGTGGGTCACCTGCTTAATTCAGGAATTCCTAGACCTGGAGGAACAATGAGCTTAATCTTCACTGAGCTTCTCCACCCTAGAATAAAAATTCCTGCCTTAACCTACTTCCCTATTATGTCCTAACTGCAGATTCCTGTCCACAGCCAGGGATTGTCCTTGGCCAATGTCAAGTACACTCTTAGCACCCCACCCAAGGATAAAAATTCCTGCTGTACCTTGTGGAATGACTCCTCATTATGGTTCTATACACTTCCCACTTCCCTGTTCTGGTATTCCTCTATACTGCTGCACTGATTCTTTCCAGAACCAGGGGCCACTCCTCCATTCTTCTTGGACATCATTTAATATGTGGATTATGTCTTGGGTAGTCAATGTTTCTAGGCTAATATCCACTTATCAGTGAGTGCATACCATGATTGATCTTTTGAGACTGGGTTACCTCACTTAGTATGATGTTCTCCAGCTTCATCCATTTGTCTAAGAATTTCATGAATTCATTGTTTCTAATGGATGAATAGTACTCCATTGTGTATATATACCACATTTTTTGTATCCATTCCTCCGTTGAGGTACACCTGGGATCTTTCCAGCTTCTGGATACTACAAATAGGGCTGCTATGAACATAGTGGAGCATGTGTCCTTATTGCATGCCAGGGGAATCCTCTGGGTATATGCCCAGGAGTGGTATAGCAGGGTCCTTCAGAAGGGTCATGCCCAGTTTTCTGAGGAACTGCCAGACTGATTTCCAAAGTGGTTGCACCATCTTGCAATCTCACCAGCAGTGGAGGAGTGTTCCTCTTTTCCACATCCTTGCCAA
This sequence comes from Apodemus sylvaticus, assembly GCF_947179515.1. Classification (NCBI taxonomy): domain Eukaryota; kingdom Metazoa; phylum Chordata; class Mammalia; order Rodentia; family Muridae; genus Apodemus; species Apodemus sylvaticus. Next base: position 69,493,677 of record NC_067473.1, on the reverse strand, counting down.
CACCTGCTGCCTCCTGAGTCTTTGAACTTAGCCATTCTGACTGGTGTGAGGTGAAATCTCAGGGTTGTTTTGATTTGCATTTCCCTAATGACTAATGATGTTGAACATTTTTTAAGGTGCTTCTCAGCCTTCCAAAGTTCTTCATGTGAAAATTCTTTGTTTAGTTCTGTACCCCATTTTTTAATGGGATTATTTGGTTCTCTTGGTTCTACCTTCTTGAGTTCTTTGTATATATTAGATATTAGCCCTCTGTCAGATTTAGGGTTGGTGAAGATCCATTCCCAATCTGTTGGTTGACGTTTTGTCCTTTTGATAGTGTCCTTTGCCTTACAGAAACTTTGTAGTTTTATGAGGTCCCATTTGTCTATTCTTGATCTTAGAGCATAAGCTATTGGTGTTCTATTGAGGAAATTTTCCCCTGTGCCCATGTCCTCAAGGGTCTTCCCCAGTTTCTTTTCTATTAGTTTCAGTGTGTCGAGCTTTATGTGGAGGTCCTTGATCCATTTGGAATTGAGCTCAGTGCAAGGAGATAAGAATGGATCAATTCGCATTCTTCTGCATGCTGACCTCCAATTGAACCAGTACCATTTGTTGAAAAGGCTATCTTTTTTCCACTGGATGCTTTCAGCTCCTTTGTCGAAGATCAAGTGACCATTGGTGTGTGGGTTCATATCTGGGTCTTCAATCCTATTCCATTGATCCGCTTGCCTGACATTGTACCAATACCATGCAATTCAACACAACTGGAGAATCTGGAGGAAATGGACAATTTCTTAGACAGATACCAAATACCAAAAATAAATCAGGATCAAATAGATCATCTAAAGAGACCCATAGCCCCGAAAGAAATAGAAGGGGTCATAGATAGCCTTCCGACCAAAGAAAAAAAGCACAGGACCAGATAGTTTTAGTGCAGAATTCTATCAGACCTTCAAAGAAGACTTAACACCAGTGCTCTTCAAACTATTCCACCAAATAGAAACAAAAGGAACACTACCCAACTCCTTCTATGAAGCCACAATTACGCTGATACCAAAACCACACAAAGATCCAAATAAGAAAGAGAATTTCAGGCCAATTTCCCTTATGAATATCGATGCAAGAATACTCAATAAAATTCTTCTCCTGTATTTCTTTAAGAGATTTATTTATATCCTTTTTGTGTTCCTCTAACAGCATCATGACCAGTGATTTTAAATCCAAATCTTGTTTTTCTGGTGTGTTGGGTATCCAGATCTTGCTGTTGTTGGAGAATTCAGTTCAGACGCTGCCATAGATTTCTGTTAGTAATGTTCCTATGTTTGCCTTTTGCCATCTTGTTATCTCAGGCATTAGTTGGTCTTGTTGTCACTGGCTGGTGTTTAAACCTCCTGTGAGCTTGTAAGGCTCTGGATGAGTGGGTTTCCCTTGGCACATATTGCTGATGTGCAGCCCTCCAGTTGGGTGCCCTTGGAGCCCTAGTGAGACCTGCACCAAGTTGTCTCTGTGAACCTGGTGTTGCCCAATTGCTCCTTCCGGGAGTGATGATGGCAGATGCTGCGGGGACCTTTTCTGAGTACTGATCCCTCTGCAGGGCAAAAGATCTCCCAACCGGGTTGATGCACAAATGGCCCGCTTTGCTGCCCAGGCCCTGAGTCCAGGTAAAAGCCTGACAGGCTTAGGCCCCCAAGTGATGTTTGCCTTGGGCTATATCTGCTAACTGGTTCTGTCAGGTAACCAAGATGGCAAGGTGCGCCCCTGCAAGTGCTGGGCAGACTCTAGGGCAAATGACCCCCAGACCAGGTTGGAGCACAGAAGGCCTACTGAGCTGCCCAGGGCCTATGTGCAGGCAAAAGCCTGATAGGTTTAGATCCAAGCAATGTTAGCCTTGGGCTATGTCTGCATAGTTGGCTCTGTCCCTTAGATCACTCTGGTGTCTGGTAGCCAACATGGTGATGTGCCTCTGCAAGTGCTAGACAGTCTGCAGGGCAAATGACCTCCTGGCTGGGTTGGCACACGGATGGCCCACCGAGCTGCCCAGGGCCTGGGTACAGGTAAAATCCTGTCAGGCTTATACCCAAGCGATGTTAGCCTCGAGCTATGTCTGCTAGCTGGCTTTGTCTGTTAGATCTCTCTGGAGTCTGGTAGCCAAGATGGTGGCACATGCCCCTACAAGTGCTGGGCAGACTGCAGGGCAAACGACCTCCTGGCCAGGTTGGCACACAGATGGCCCACCGAGCTGCCCAGGGCCTGGGTGCAGGTAAAAGTCTGCTAGGTTTAGATCCAAGTGATGTTAGCTTCAGACTATGTCTGCGTACCTGGCTCTGTCAGTTCTCTCTGGCATCTGGGAGCCAAGATGGCTGAGCGCCTCTCATAACTGACTGGCAGGAGGCAGAGGTCTTATGGGGCTTCAGTATGGTAAACAGCACTGCAACTCCTCCACACGCAGCCCAGCTGGCTGGTGGTGGACAGTGGTAGTGGGCACAGGACCTACCTGGTCCCTGTCGCCTCGTTTCTGCTGGTGGTGGCCCTTGCAGCCTGATGCGCTGCTGCTGCTGCTGCTGCTCCTGCTGCTGCTGCTGCTGCTGCTGCTGCTGCTGCTGCTGCTGCTGCTGCCGCCACCACTGCCACTGCTGCCACCTCTTGGCCGCTCCTGTCTACAATTTCTAAGGAAAAAAAAATGTCTTTCATTGCATTTATATGCATTCACTGATGAGTATATAATGAAAACATGGCTCCTCTATACTATGGAACACTACTCAGCTGTGAAGAAAGAACATGCAGATGAATGGACAGAACAACAAAAGATCATATCAAGTGATGCAATCAAGACCAAGACAGACAATGTTAAATGTGGAACCACTACTGTTATTCCTATCTCCAAATCTTCAGATGTGATGAAATTACCTCATGCAACTGCAGAAATAAGGAAAATAATGAGGCAGAATTTTGGAGGGTTAGCAGATGAAGCAACCAAGTTGGAGTGTCAGGTTGCAAATGATCTGAAAGTTGAAATGGGAACTGGTCTTTAGTTGGAGTTGGGAAGATAGTTACAAAAGAAAGGGTGAGGAGATTAAATAACAGCATGGATGTCTGAAAAATGTATATGAAAAATGCTATTGACTCTATACTTACAATGCCTAAAAAATATTAGGTTCAATGTATACAGATATAAATATGATTTGAGTAAAATTTTCTCACAGAGATGAAAATGTTCCTCCTGTGAGGCATATACCATCTAACAAAAATCCCTGGACCAAGCATAAGAAGTTCTTTGAGTTGGTGGCAAGAGTTGCTCAAAATACTTCCAAAATATAGGCTATTGCTTATTGCCCTTGCTTGCTCCCAGGTGTAAGAAGCATGAGAGCTCCCACCATGAAATTGCTACCGTGTTATTAGATGCGACCATGCAAGCTTTCAAAGGAGAGACATAGCTAATAGTCCTATCTCCTATAACATCCATGGACCACAAAAATGACCAGAGTGATGCAAAAACGCTAAGACTACAATACAAAAAAAACAAACAAGCAAACAAACAAAAACTATTGGTTAATTGAAGCTCTACAGGAAGAGCTAAAGGAGCTGAAGGGGATTGCAACCCCCTAGGAAGAACAAAATCAACTAACCCAAAGTTCCTGGAGACTAAGCCACCAACCAAAGCATATACATGGAGCGATCCATGGATGCAGATACATATGTTACAGAGGATGGCCTTATGTGACATCAGTGGGAGGGGACGACCTTGGTCCTGTGAAGGTTTGATACCCCAACTTAGGCGATGCTAGAGTGGTGCGGCAGGAGTTGTGAGTGGGTGGAGTAGCACCCTTATAGAGGCAAAGGATGCAGGCATAGGATGAGAGAGTGGTGGAGGTGTAACCAGGAAGGGAGATATCATTTGAAATGTAAACAAATGTAATGATGAATAAAAAAAGACCTATTGGTTAAACACATGGTAAATTCTTCCTTTTTGTTTTGAAAAGGGGTTGTATAAACCCATAAAAGTTGCTAAATTTTCATAATTGACCTTTTGATGTGTTAAAATTTTTTAAAAAGCTTACAACTAGCTTTTATTTTATTTAATTTTCTTTTTCTTTTTTAATGGATATTTTTATTTACATTTCAAATGTTATCCTCTTTTGTGGTCCCCCTTCTGATACCCACTATCCCATCTTCCCTCCCACTGCTTCTATGAGGACATTCCCCCACCTACCCATGCATTCCCATCTCCTTGCCCTGGCATTCCCCTACACTGGGCCGTCAAGCCTTCACAGGACCAAGGGGCTCTTATCTCATTGATGCCCATCAAGGCCATCCTCTGCTACATACACAGCTGGAGTCATGGGTCCCTCCATATGTACTCTTTGGTTGGTGGTTTAGTCCCTTGAAGCACTGAGGGGTGTGGTTGATTGACATTGTTGTTCTTCCTATGGGGTTGCAAACTCCTTCAGCTCCTTCAGTCCTTTCTCTTAACTCCTCCCAATGCTCAGTTAGCATCTGCTTCTGTACTTGTCAGGCTCTGGCAAAGCCTCTCAGGAGACAGATATATCAGGCTCCTATCAGCAAGCACTTTTTGGCATCCACAATAGTGTCCAGGTTTGGTGACTGTAAATGGGATGGATCCATAGGTAGGGCAGTCTCTGGCTTTTAAACAGGAATACACCATCCTAGGGCTCATTAGAATTTAGTGAGAGCTTTTGTATCCATATTCACCTTCCCATAGATTAGCTACAAGCTCTACCATTGCTTTTAGAGAGTAATGTAGGATAGAAAGCCGATTCTTCTAATATTATACATTAATAGCAATGAAGCTTGTATCTGTGTTTTAAATTTGGCAAAAGTAACTGAGATGTAAAAATACATACACATGTCCAAATTTAATAAAAGCAGAGGCCATTGATTTGAAAGAAAATAAGAAGGGTATATATGAGGATTTGAATTCAAAGTGCAAAGGAAGCACATATAATACAAAAAATAAAAGAAGCAATAAAAAACTATATCATTACATTGTTTTGAGGTTAAAGATCATCTTTATTAACAGTTTGGCTATTGGTATAAAACTGTTTGGCTATAATCTGTATTTTGTTCAAGCATTCTTTCTCTTTCATTAGTCTCTCCACCAATCTTATCATAAAAGGATTTTGCCTTTTATAAAAGGAATTTCTGGGTTTAATAAAATCACCATGTGATTTTTGTCATGAAAGCTATTTATCATGGCATTTATTAAGTATATTGAACCATCCTTGCATATTTGAAATGAAAACAGTCTAATAATGATCAATAATGCTTTCATATGGTTTTACTTTGGTTTGCCAGTATTTTATAAGATGTTTTTCCTATTTTTTAATGGAAATTACAGTTTTTATGTGATGCTTCTAGAATAAATTTTGTAAAGCATATTATCTTCACAAAGGTTTCATATTTATAAATAGGTATGTAATTTTAGTACAATTTGTTTCCAAAACTGTCTGTTTCATTGGCTTTGGTCCTTGGTTAATAATTTTTAAGTTTTCTGCACATAAGTTATAACATTTTGAATAATATTATTTTAGATCTTAGAATGTTGTTACTTTGTTCTTTATCTTCAATATTATCTTGGCTATCAGAGATTATCTGATTCATTACATATGCTCTATCTGTAACATACCTTGCAATGATTTAAATCTTTATGCAAAACACAGACCATCTTTGGAAGAACTGACATTTTAATAGTGTTGGGTTTTTTTTTTCATCTATTGAAATAAATATGTTTACACTAATTTAGGTTTTTGATTTCTGTCATCAGGTCTTGAGCATATAGGTCCTGCAAAGATTATGTATATATTTCCAGCCTTATTAAGGTGAATGATACAGTTTGATATTATTATAAACCATGTGACTGTAATTACTGTACTAATTTAACTGCTTATATATTGAGACCTCAAATATTAGGCCTACTGATATAAGTCAGACTTTGTTTTTTGTGGATACTTGTTCTTTATTCATGAATATCTTTATTTTGTCCATTTAGGAGGTATTGTCATCTATGAACAGTGTTTTTAATTCCTGTAATTTCTGTAAATATTTCCTTTTCTTATTAGTTTCAGAAGTCAATTTGCTATATAAATTTGTGCAGGTAACTTAAAAATAAGGCTCTTGTCTAGTTTCTTATCATGAGGAAGATGTCCCAAATCTTAGAACATGTTTAGTTAACTCACCTGTCCCAATACCTCAAAGTTGTTGCCTCAAAATGAGGAATATAAGCTACCCCCACACCCACCTGCCTGCTGCCATCTTTCATATCATGATGACCATCTAGATTTTTGAACCCCAAAACTATTAAGTTGCTTTTGCCGTGATGTCATCCTCACAATATAAACTAAGTCAATTCTCAATTATATTATGTTTTAAAAGCCATGTTATATTATACATTTATGATTAGTAGATTTATACATATCTCTAATTTTGATACTTTTTTTTCTTATAATAATTTCTTCTTACTGAATGCATACAAAAAGAAATTCTGTTTCTTATTGAGAATATCCTTTTAATCATTATTCTATGCCTACTTAATATTTTATAGCAGTATCTTCATTTTCTAGGTGGTTATGGTCTAAAAGTAGTAAGATGGTTTCTGCCTTCTTTGAATTATCATTGTGGTATCTATATACTTTTTTGTTTTACTAGCATGAGTCATTATATATAAATTAATTACATATTCTGGTTTCTTTTCAGACTGAACAAATTTAATTCCTTTTAAAAATAATTAGGTCTAGACTTTGTTTTTAACAGGATAATATTTAATTAATTATTTTGAATAAGGTACATATGACACAATAGAATTTTCTCTATATATTGCAAGAAGAATGTAGTTTGTTTGATATATTTTCTGGTTAATTTTTAGGGAAACTAAATATTTTTGGCAGCCAAAGTAGATAAAACAATTTTTCAGTTGAAACTTTCTTAAATTAATTTATTGCCTTATGTTTAACTGTTAAGTTAAAAGACTTCCACTGCAATGTTAATTCTTTCATGTTTGGTTATATTACTTTATAATTACGTACATTAGCTATGTTGATATAATTGTACCTGAATTCTAATTTGTCTTTACTGTCTTTGAATTATTATAATTTTTTACTATTTTAAAAATGTGATCATTTCCTATTAGTTTTGTGAATTTCTGTGTTTAATTATCAGTTTCATAATATTAAATTATGAATATCATTTAAATAATTGTATTAGCATTTAAAAATAATTGAAATATGACCAGGATTATGGTTCAGCAGACACACTTACTTGCTGCCAAGTAAACTCCATGCCTGAAACTCACATGGTAGGAGGGAGCTGACTCCCACCTTCCTTAAAGTGCCCCCTGCTCTGTACCTGTACTCCATGACACCTGCACGCATGCACCCTCACACATACACACACTAATTAAATAAATAAATCTAAATGGTAAAATAATTATACACTAAATATACTGTAAATTACAAAGTAAGTATATCTAATCATATCTAATGGAAACATATACATTGCATAAGTTTATATTTAATAATTTTTAATAAGTTTACTAGTCACATTCACTCTATCTCTACCCACAATGAAATTTTATGGAAAAAATTATTTTTATTTGCATCTTAAAGAAACACTATATTTAGATTTATTTTGTCCAATGTTAATTTTGTCCAGAGAAATGCTGCCTTCCAGGTTAATTCACATTTCTTTTCCCTTTATTAGTCATTTTTTAAATTTATTAATATTTTTACACTCCATATTTTATTCCACACACCCATTATTGTATAATCATCTAATCTAAAGCACCTCTTTCAACTACTTGAGTCTTTGAGAGTTAACTGGTAATGATACTAAGCAAAAGTATAAAGTGTCGTTCAGATGACTTTAATGACATGACCTGCAACCTGCTTTCACCCAAACTGCCAAAGGAAAAAGCTACTTGTTACATTATTTCAACATTTACTTTTGTCTGGAATTTAAATACTAAAATGAACTAGACCTTTCTCATAGATTGATGTTATATATAAATATATATGTAAATATGTGCATATAATTTGTGTGTGTATGTATAGTTTCTCATAGGAGTACCACAAATTATCCACTATCTCATATTTGATAGTTATGTCAGAGAAGCTTTATAATTAGTATAATAAGGATTTATACATCAAAATTCACTGTAATTGGCTTAAATAATACTTTATTCATATGCTCCTTTTGAATGCTAATATAGACTAATCACTACCTTAGGCTATGTGGTTTTTGATTAAATCAAATTCCTTAACATGATTTGAATAAGATAGTCTAGGAATAATTTAAGTTCTTTGGAAGATGAATATGAGGAGAAAATAGTATCACACAGACAAAGGTGAATCATAGTCTGCTCTATAAAGCATGACCTTGCTTTGCCACAATGTGTGTGAGCCTGGGGAACATTATAATCAGCTGATTTCTTAACTGGAGTAATCATTTTAATGTCTGTGTATAGCTTGCAATCTCATGCTGTAAAGTTTATATACATATACATATACATCATATACATATACATATACATTTACATATATATATATATGTAAGCTTATTTGAAAATAAATCCACATTCTGTTATCTCTCAGTGAACAGAATCGGGTTGTAGATCCTGTAGTATAAGCCTCAGTCAATATATAATGTCTACAAGAGAGCTTCTTAGGAGAGGTCTAGCAGTTAAGAACACTTGCTTCTCTTATCAGAAACATGGGTTTGGTTTCCAGTACCATGACAGTATCTTAGAAACATCTGTAACTCTAGCCCCAGGGGATCCAGCACCCCTCTTTTGACCTCTGTGTGCACTTGGCAGCAACAAGGTGCACTTTCACACATGCAGGAAAAATACTCATATACATGAAATAAACAATCTTTTTTTAAAAGTATATAATGAGAAATAGCCTCAGAAACCAGGAAAGTATGTAGGAACTATAGTCATGGGCCAGGTGATTTGAGAAGGGAATAGCACCTCATAACTGATATGAAATGAAAAAAAAATAGAATAATAAGGAGGTAGTTACAACTGGAGAGAAGCAGGAGAACCAGTAAAGAAAGAAAATGGAGAATGAGAGACAAATAATACCAAAGATATTTGTTTGATAAGGCCTCAAGAAGTTACATTAAATGTACTTAAAATTATACCTCATATATGCCTATTAAAGGACATAAGACTTCTGAGCTGGCAATGTTTCCGATAGTCATAGATTATCTTGTTTCCTCTCAGGGGCTAATGGTATTATAGACACAAAAATCCCTGCCATTTGATTTTACCAAGTGAAGGCTCATGAGCCAGGCTGTAGTGAAAGCCTGCTGGCTCAGACAGGCAGAGAAAGCACAGAGCTGACCGTGCAGTACTTGTTTACAATAAACAAAATGTTCTGGATCAAAGGCTGAGCCATAACTAAAAACAGGTTCTTACAGTTCACAATTTCAGATTCACAATGTGATCAAACATATTACAACCAGCCAAAGGTGGGCCCCTGTTGTTGAAGTCTCATCAAACTTGGGACACAGGACCCATATTCCTCAAACTGGATCTGATCTGAGGTCTAACATCCACAGTTTCATCCATGGTCTAGTATTTATGGTCCCAGAAAATACTCCACAAGGTACCAAAGTGAGGAAACAATAAATAACATACACTTATGAGCTAATGCAATGGCCAGCATGTCAAGATACCAATAAAGGCACATTAAGTGTTATTCACATGTTGGAGGTAACCAGAGCTGTCTCTGTGGACTTGTTTAACAGGAGGGAAAAACATGCCTGATACTGGAAATTTAGCTGTCTTCCCAGGGCTAGTGAGATCATGAATGTTAGTAAAATCTACTACTTCCCCTTTTTAGACTATATTAGTTCTTCACCAGATTATCAATCTTTCCTATTAACTTTAGAGTGGAAAGAATATATGTGAATCTAAAGAGAAGATATAGAGATGAAAAAAATGATGCAGGTCTATTTCTATTAAGGTCTTTAAAAACAAGCAGTCACAGTTTAGCTGAATTTTCTTATCTATTTTTCTACTAAATAATGCAACCATCTTCATTGCTTACTTGAATTATTTACTTAGATTTTCAAATTCTTGTTAAGATACATATCATTTAGCCCGGTTGGCAGATCGGCTGCCCAGCGGAGTGAGCGGAACTCAGGGGAGGTCACAGTAGCATACACCGTCAGCACTCCCTGGGAGTGCACACGGGCTCCATCTGCTCCACAGACACAATCTGGGGCAAGGCCTCAGGCAGAAGCCCTTAGCTCTACTCTCTCCGCTTCCGGATCCAGATCAGTCTGGGCGGCAGCATTACATCTCCAAGTCCTGCAAGTGGCTAGCTGGGCTTCCGGGCGGCCAGCTGGGAGAAGTCAGTGTGCTCCAGTGAATCCAGCGGGCCCCAGCGGGAGCCTTCGGGTGCCTGCTTTGGGATCTGAACAGCCTGGGCAGCAGCACACTGTCTACAAGCAGTGCAGGAGGTAAGCTGTGCACCAGAGGCCAACTGAGAAGGGGCAGCTTGCACTGGTGAGTCCAGCACCGACAAGATAAACTAACACCAGTGAGATCTAGATGGCAAAAGGCAAACGCAGGAACGTCACTAACAGAAATCAAGGCAATATGGCAACATCTGAACCCAATTCTCCTCTACCAACATGTCCTGGATACCCCATCACACCAGTAAAACAAGATTTGGATTTAAAATCACTGGTCATGATGCTGGTACAGGAACACATGAAGGTCATACATAAAGAAATTCAGGAGACAATGGATCAAAAGTTAGAAGCCCTTGCAAGGGAAACACAAAAATCATTGAAAGAAATCCAGGAGAATACAAAAGCCAACAAGGAGGAAATGCAAAAAACACTTAAAGAAATACAGGAGAACTTTGCTCAACAGGCTGAGGTCATGAAAGACGAAACACAAAAATCTCTTAAAGAAATACAGGAGAACTTTGGTCAACAGGCTGAGCTCATGAAAGAGAAAACACAAAAATCTCTTAAAGAATTACAGGAAAACACAAACATGCACGTGAAGGAGCTAAGCAAAACCATCCAGGATCTAAAATCAGAAGTAGAAACAACTAAGAAAACTCAAAGGGAGACAACTTTGGAGATAGAAAGCCTTGGGAAGAAATCAGGGGACAGAGATACAAATATCAACAACAGAATACAAGAGATAGAAGAAAGAATCTCAGATGCTGAAGATTCCATAGAAACCGTGGACTCAACAGTTAAAGAAAATGCAAAATGCAAAAAGCTTGTAACCCAAAATATCCAGGAAATCCAGGACACAATGAGAAGACCAAACCTAAGGATTATAGGCATAGAGGAGAGTGAAGATTTACAACTTAAAGGGCCAGCAAATATCTTCAATAAAATTATGGAAGAAAACTTCCCTAACCTAAAGAGAGAGATGCCCATGAATATACAAGAAGCCTACAGAACTCCAAACAGACTGGACCAGAACAGAAATACTTCCCGTCACATAATAATCAAAACACCAAATGTTCTAAACAAAGAAAGAATACTAAAGGCAGTAAGAGAAAAAGGCCAAGTAACATATAAAGGAAGACCTATCAGAATCACAGCAGACTTTTCACCTGAGACTATGAAGGCTAGAAGGTCCTGGGCAGATCTCATGCAGACTCTAAGAGAACACAAATGCCAACCAAAACTACTATATCCAGCAAAACTCTCAATCACCATAGATGGAGAAACTAAGATATTTCATGACAAAACCAAGTTTACCCAATATCTATCCACAAACCCGGCCCTAAAAAGGATAATAGGAGGACAACACCAATACAAGGAGGGAAACTTCACCCTGGAAAAAGCAAGATAGTAACCTTTCATCAAACCCAAAAGAAGTTAAGCATTCAAATTTAAAAAATAACGTCAAAAATGATAGGAAGTAACAATCACTATTCCTTAATATCTCTTAACATCAATGGACTTAATGCCCCAATAAAAAGACACAGACTAACTGAATGGATACGTAAACAGGACCCTACATTTTGCTGCTTACAGGAAACACACCTCAGGGTCAAAGACAAACACTACCTTAGAGTAAAAGGCTGGAAGACAATTTTACAAGCAAATGGTCTCAGGAAACAAGCTGGAGTATCCATTTTAATATCAGATAAAATTGACTTTCAACCCAAAGTCATCAAAAGAGACCCTGAGGGACACTTCTTGCTGGTCAAAGGAAAAATACAAAAAGAAGAACTGACAATCCTGAACATCTATGCCCCAAATGTAAGGGCACCCTCTTTTGTAAAAGAAACTTTATTAAAACTAAAAGCACACATTGCACCTAACACAATAATTGTGGGTGACTTCAACACTGCACTTTCCTCAATGGACCGATCAGGAAAACAGAAACTAAACAGGGACACAATGAAACTAATTGAAGCTTTGGACCAATTAGATTTAACAGATATATATAGAACATTCTATCCTAAAACAAAAGAATATACCTTTTTCTCAGCACCTCATGGTACCTTCTCCAAAATCGACCATATAATTGGTCACAAGACAGACCTCAACAAATATAAGAAGATCGAACTAATCCCATGCCTCCTATCTGATCACTATGGAGTAAAAGTGGTCTTCAATAGCAACAGAAACAACAGAAAGCCCACATACACGTGGAAACTGAACAATACTCTACTCAATGATACCTTGGTCAAGGAAGAAATAAAGAAAGAAATTAAAGACTTTTTAGAACACAATGAAAATGAAAACACAACATACCCAAATCTATGGGACACAATGAAAGCAGTGCTAAGAGGAAAACTCATAGCCCTGAGTGCCTCCAAAAAGAAAATGGAGAGAGCATACATTACCAGCTTAATGACACACCTGAAAGCCCTGGAACAAAAAGAAGCTATTTCGCCCAGGAGGAGTAGAAGGCAGGAAATCATCAAACTCAGGGCCGAAATCAATCAAGTAGAAACAAAGAGAACCATACAAAAAATCAACAATACCAGGAGCTGGTTCTTTGAGAAAATCAACAAGATAGATAAACCCTTAGCCAGAATGACCAAAGGGCACAGAGAAAGTATCCAAATTAACAAACTTAGAAATGAAAAGGGAGATATAACAACGGAAACTGAGGAAATCCAAAAAATCATCAGATCCTACTACAAGAGCCTATACTCAACACAACTGGAGAATCTGGAGGAAATGGACAATTTCCTTGACAGATACCAAATACCAAAATTAAATCAGGACCAACTAGACCATCTAAACAGTCCCATAATGCCTAAAGAAATAGAAGGAGTCATAGAAAGTCTTCCAACCAAAAAAAGCACAGGACCAGATGGCTTCAGTGCAGAATTCTACCAGACCTTCAAAGAAGAGTTAACACCAATACTCTTCAAACTATTCCACAAAATAGAAACAGAAGGAACACTACCCAATTCCTTCTACGAAGCCACAATTACGCTGATACCAAAGCCACACAAAGATCCAACAAAGAAAGAGAACTTCAGACCAATTTCCCTTATGAACATCGATGCAAAAATACTCAACAAAATTCTTGCCAACCGAATCCAAGAACACATCAAAACGATCATCCACCATGATCAAGTAGGCTTTATCCCAGGAATGCAGGGTTGGTTCAATATACGGAAATCCATCAATACAATCCACTACATAAACAAACTCAAAGAACAAAACCACATGGTCATTTCATTGGATGCTAAAAAAGCATTTGACAAAATTCAGCATCCCTTCATGCTTAAAGTCTTGGAGAGAACAGGAATTCAAGGCCCATACCTAAACATAGTAAAAGCAATATACAGCAAACCGGTAGCCAGCATCAAACTAAATGGAGAAAAACTTGAACCAATCCCACTGAAATCAGGGACCAGACAAGGCTGCCCCCTTTCTCCTTATCTTTTCAATATTGTACTTGAGGTACTAGCTCGGGCAATTCGACAACATAAGGAGGTCAAAGGGATACAAATTGGAAAGGAAGAAGTCAAACTATCATTATTTGCAGACGACATGATCGTCTACCTAAGTGACCCAAAGAACTCCACTAGAGAGCTCCTACAGCTGATAAACAACTTCAGCAAAGTGGCAGGTTATAAAGTCAACTCAAGCAAATCAGTGGCCTTCCTATACTCAAAGGATAAGCAGGCTGAGAAAGAAATTAGGGAAATGACCCCCTTCACAATAGCCACAAACAGTATAAAGTATCTTGGGGTGACTCTTACCAAACATGTGAAAGATCTGTATGACAAGAACTTCAAGACTCTGAAGAAGGAAATGGAAGAAGACCTCAAAAAATGGGGAAAACCTCCCATGCTCATGGATCGGCAGAATCAATATAGTTAAAATGGCCATTTTGCCTAAAGCACTATACAGATTCAATGCAATACCCATCAAAATCCCAACTCAATTCTTCACAGAGCTAGAAAGAGCAATTATCAAATTCATCTGGAACAACAAAAAACCCAGGATAGCTAAAACTATTCTCAGCAACAAAAGGAAATCTGGGGGAATCAGTATCCCTGACCTCAAGCAATACTACAGAGCAATAGTGTTAAAAACTGCATGGTATTGGTACAGTGACAGGCAGGAGGATCAATGGAACAGGATTGAAGATCCAGAAATGAACCCACACACCTATGGCCACTTGATCCTCGACAAAGAGGCTGAAAACATCCAATGGAAAAAAGATAGCCTTTTCAACAAATGGTGCTGGTTCAACTGGAGGTCAGCATGCAGAAGAATGCGAATTGATCCATCCTTGTCTCCTTGTACTAAGCTCAAATCCAAATGGATCAAGGACCTCCACATAAAGCCAGACACTCTGAAGCTAATAGAAAAAAAACTGGGGAAGACCCTTGAGGACATCGGTACAGGGAGAAAGTTTCTGAACAGAACACCAATAGCGTATGCTCTAAGAGCAAGAATTGACAAATGGGACCTCATAAAATTACAAAGTTTCTGTAAGGCAAAGGACACCATCAAGAGGACAAATCGGCAACCAACAAATTGGGAAAAGATCTTCACCAATCCTACATCAGATAGAGGGCTAATATCCAATATATATAAAGAACTCAAGAAGTTAGACTCCAGAAAACCAAACAACCCTATTAAAAAATGGGGTACAGAGTTAAACAAAGAATTCTCACCTGAAGAACTTCGGATGGCGGAGAAGCATCTTAAAAAATGCTCAACTTCATTAGTCATTAGGGAAATGCAAATCAAAACAACCCTAAGATTTCATCTTACACCAGTCAGAATGGCTAAGATTAAAAATTCAGGAGACAGCAGGTGTTGGAGAGGGTGTGGAGAAAGAGGAACACTCCTCCACTGCTGGTGGGGTTGCAAATTGGTACAACCACTCTGGAAATCAGTCTGGCGGTTCCTCCGAAAACTGGGCACCTTACTTCCAGAAGATCCTGCTATACCACTCCTGGGCATATACCCAGAAGACTCCCCACCATGTAATAAGGATACATGTTCTACTATGTTCATAGCAGCCCTATTTGTAATTGCCAGATGCTGGAAAGAACCCAGGTATCCCTCAACAGAAGAGTGGATGCAAAAAATGTGGTATATCTACACAATGGAGTACTATTCAGCCATTAGAAACAATGAATTCATGAAATTCTTAGGCAAATGGATGGAGCTAGAGAATATCATACTAAGTGAGGTAACCCAGACTCAAAAGGTGAATCATGGTATGCACTCACTAATAAGTGGATATTAACCTAGAAAACTGGAATACCCAAAACATAATCCACACATCAAATGAGGTACAAGAAGAAAGGAGGAGTGGCCCCTGGTTCTGGAAAGACTCAGTGAAACAGTATTCAGCAAAACCAGAACGGGGAAGTGGGAAGGGGTGGGTGGGAGGACAGGGGAAGAGAAGGGGGCTTGCGGGACTTTCGGGGAGTGGGGGGGCTAGAAAAGGGGAAATCATTTGAAATGTAAATAAATTATATCGAATAATAAAAAAAAATTAATTAAAAAAAAAAAAAGAAAAGAAAAAAAAAAGATACATATCATTTTATTCCATTCTCTTATACATCATGTATATTATTTCCAGTTGAATACATGATACTATTTGACATAAATATACTGTATTCATTTTCATATCTTTCAAGATCCTATGTTTGTTATTAATCAATACTCAGTAGTGTAAAATGTTGAAAAAATATGTTTAAATACCCATGCAAAAGAACTTAGGTTTACTATAATGGAATAGAAGTTACTTATTTATGATATTGGGATGGAAAAGTCTAAAGAAGAGAAATAAGTAAATTCTGTTCTGAAGACAAGAAAAGAATAACAACTTAAGAACAGGATAGGATAGGATAGGATACGATATGATGCGATAGGATAGGATAGGATAGGATAGGATAGGATAGGATAGGATAGGATAGGATAGGATAGGATAGGATAGGACAGGATAGGACAGGATAGGACAGGATAAGACAGGACAGGATAGGACAGGACAGGACAGGATAGGACAGGACAGGATAGGACAGGATAGGACAGGACAGGATAGGACAGGATAGGACAGGATAGGACAGGATAAGACAGGACAGGATAGGACAGGACAGGACAGGACAGGATAGGACAGGACCGGACAGGATAGGACAGGATAGGATGTCTTAAAATATGGGGAAATGCAGATAAAGGAAGCTCTCCTGAAGCTGTGTGAGGACTCAGTTGAGAGAGCTAGGAAGAACAGAAGAGTCCTCCAGAGGGTGAGCCAGCCACTGAGCCAGGTACTTGGCTTATCCCAAGGGTTGCAGATATGCTTTTCTAAGTGTTTGGTAAAAATTTACTACAATTTTCATTTGAATTTAGACTTGAAGAATATTTTAAAAACCAATTTATCTTTATGAAAATTAGCTTATTTAAATAGATCATAAAAGATTAAAGATGTGTATATCACTGGAATATGAACATTATCTGGAATGTAAACACACCTACTTTTCAAATTGTTTTTAGTAGACATGGTTCTCTGTTGTCCATTTGTTCTTAGCAAGATTTGAGAGATTATATGTTTTATTTGCTAGCACTGCAAAACTGAAGTACCACAAATTTGGGAACTGAATAACATTTATTCCTTTATTAGTTCTTAAAATCTTCAGTCTAAGGCCTCCAGGTATGTATATACCTGAGAAAGAATATTTGCTGTCTCTTCTTGGACCGGCTGGTTTTCTGGTCAGCTTTCCCAATCCTTCTCTTTAATATGCATCACAACCATTTGCTTAAATAAATCATGAATTCATTGTTTTTAATTGCTGAATAGTACTCCATTGTGTATATATACCACATTTTCTGTATCCATTCCTCCGTTGAGGGATATCTGGGTTTTTTCCAGCTTCTGGCTATTATAAATAAGGCTGCTACGAACATATGGAGCATGTGTCCTTGTTGCATGCTGGAAAATATCATCCTAAGTGAGGTAACACAATCACAAAAGAATACACATGGAATGCAATCATTGATAAGTCGATATTAATTAGCCCTGAAGCTCTGAATACTGAAGATACAATTAGCATATCAAATAATTCCCATGAAGAAGGAAGAAGAGGGCCCTAATCCTGGAAAGACTTGATCCAGCATTGTAGGGGAGTATCAGGACAGAGAAAAGGGAGGGAGAACGACAGGAGAATGGATGGAGAGAAGAGGACTTATGGAACATATCGGGGGGGGGGGGGGGGTGGACTGGGAAAGGGGAAGGCTTCTAGAATATAAACAAAGAATATAGAAAATAAATAAAATAAATAAAAAAAATAAATGTCAGCAGGAAACCCCAGTGCAATTGCTCAGGGGGCCTTCTGAGATGGAATCTCAAAAAAAAAAAAATATGCATCACAACAGTCCTACAGGCTCATAACTATCTTTGCATGCATACTTGTGTTCTAGTGTAACTTTTATAAGAACTTCTGTTACACTGGCTTAGGATACATGATCCCATTTTAGGGTGTTTATTTCCTTAATGATATTTATATCTATCTGCCATCTATCTATCTATCTATCTATCATCCATCTATCCACCCACCCACCCACCCATCCATCCATCCATCCATCTATCCATCTATTCATCCATCCATCTATCTATCTATCTATCTATCTATCTATCTATCTATCTATCTATCTATCTATCATCTATCTATCTACACTCTAGATTTTATCCACCCCTTGCCACCCTCCTACTGTTCCATATCCCATATATCCTCCCCACCCCCTGTCTCCACAAGGATGTCCCCACTCCTTGTTCCCCATGCTCACCCCACCTGACCTCTAAACACCTTGGGGCCTCCAGTTTCTTGAGGGTTAGTGTGCCATCTCTGATTAAACACAGACCCAGCAGCCCTCTGCTGTGTGTGTGTTGGAGGGCCTCATATCAGCTGGTGTATGCTGCCTGTCCGGTGGTCCAGTGTTTGAAAGCTCTCAGGGGTCAAGATTCATTGGGACTGCTGGTCCTCCTACAGGGTCGCCCTCAGCTTCTTTCAGTTTTTTCCTAATTCAGTCACAGGGGCCATCAGATTCTGTCCATTGATTATGTGCAAATATCTGTCTCTGACTCTTTCAACTGCTTCTTGCATCTTCTGGAGTGTGGTCATGATAGGTCCTCACAAAAAGGGACCTATCATGATGGTTACTCAGGAAGACCCTTAAAGACATTTTTTAAAAGGTTTCATGATGAGGAACTAAGTCATAGGGCTTCAAATTTATATTTTACTTGGTGTAGTGAACAGAAAATAGTACTCTCTTCCAAAATCTCTTCATTTATCTAAGTTTAATATTTCATCAAAAATTACAGTATCTGCACAATGTTTAAAGAATTCAGCTATTGCCTTTGATATTGATATTTTATGTATTCTATTTCCTGACTCAGCAGATACAAATATTTCTTATCCACTATTTCTATCTTCCCTGATGAAATTAATATGTCTGTATCTTGCTTCTAAATTTCTATTTACACAAAGCAGCACATACAGTTAAGATTTTAAGATCTTTCTCTCTTAGGAAAAGATGTGATATTTTTAAGTAAAACAATATTATTTCACAATTATTGTTAGTCTTTGAGATTTAATATTTTTCTTTCAGCGAAAATGAAAATCAATTTCTCCTTTTATTCCAAATTTGACATGTGGGTTAATTATAAGGATTGCTTTATTTTTCAGATGTGGAGAGATTTTCGTAGGGAGTTACATTTATTGATTTCTTAGTTAAGAGAAATACCTGCTTTATATAAACTGTATTGTATCAAGCATACATTTTATATTTTCATTATTTAAATGTATGGATATTCATTGCCCCAAATATGATCTCTTCTTTTAAATTGTTGTATGGATTTGAAATGAATGCATATTCGGATGCCAATATTTGCCAGGTAAATCTCTGTATTGGTCAAGTTGGGTGACTTCATGTAAAATCTTCATGATCGTGCTTAACTTTTCCTACATACCTCAAGAAGAGACCCTGAAATCTTGCCATAATTTTGTTTCTTTCTGCTTTTCTTTAAAATGCCATGAGACATTCTTTTACTTCTTCAACACTGTCAAGCATAAAAGCATTTAAATTGTTAAATATGCTATATTAATTGAGTCCTCAATATTCTCCTCAATGAGTTCCCTCATTATTGCTTATATTTTTGTTTTGATCTTGTGTTAATAGTCCACTTCAGTGTTTTGATTAATGTTAAGCGTATTCCAGTTCCCCTCATTTCCAGTGCCATGTCTTAGATATTAGCTTGTATAAGACAGTTCATATACAGATCTTGTGTTTTCATGCATTCTGACCATCTTGCTCTTCTAATCATGCTTTTTAGACATTAACTGTTACAAAATCTATCTGACTAGCATTCTATCTTTTATTGCTATTAATTTACCCTTCTTTCATCCGAACCTTTTCCTTTTCTCCCTGTGTATTTCTTACTGATTTTTTGTTTTTTGGATTTTTTTTCAAGACAGGGTTTCTCTCTATAGCCCTGAATGTCCTGGAGCTCACTCAGGCCTCGAACTCAGAAAACCACCTGCCTCTGCCTTCCAGAGTGCTAGGATTACAGGCGTGTGGCACCACTGCCCGGTTTCTTGCTGAATTTTTATGAGTTTATTTTATATGCATCCTATTCAATTCTTTTTCCTCATTTTAAAATAATTTTTGCAAAATTTTACAATGCATTTTGATTATATTCACCTTACATTCCTTAACTCTTCCTGAAACCACTGGCCACTCCCTGCTCACCCAAATCTTTGTGCTTTTCTTTTATTCTTTTTTTTTTAAATGTATATGGACACAGAAAACCACATCTGTTTAAGATGCTGAAATAAGAAACTGCAGAATGTTCAACTATAAAAGAAGCATCCCTAACATGCCACTCCTCCAAAGGTTCGGGGGTCTTTGTAGATGATGAAGCAGAAAGATTCTAAGTGTCAGAGGCAATTGCTGACTACTAGGAAACAGTGCCTTCCAGACACAACAGGACAGCTGTAGTAGGAACTCATAGCAGTTGAGAGAGCGTGATCAAGACCTATGCAAGCTCAGGACAGACAAAATCCCGAATGTTCAGACCATAAACATAGGTTTAAAATCAAACCCACAGCTGAGAATCGTTCAATTCTTAATATCAGCATCTCTGATGTCATCTTTAGGAATGCTTTGTTGATTATGGTATATATGATTAATTATCTCAGTATGGTTCCAAACTACATTACAATTCTTATAGAGCATTCAAACTTTATAATTGGATTCTGTAATTTATCCTTTCCATTTTATGCAGTCTGCTAACATAAAATAAATATTTTATTTGAAAATGTGTCAAATTTTCTTTTTCTTATTATATTGCTCATATAATATTAACTTATTTATGTTTCATATGATTTTAAAATTAAATTATCTTTAAATTATATTTAGGTTGTGAGAAATAAATCTATGTATGTTCTTGTATAGATAACATTTTTATTTAACTTACTTTTTTTTTCAAAATCACATGTCTGTCTAGGTGCATTTTCTTGGGGCTTGAGGTTACCTGACATTTACTACAGTGTAAGTCTTGTAGTCATGATACCATTCGGTTCGCATATACATAAAGTGTCATTTGTTTTCCTTTGAGAGTTACTCTTGCTAGGCACAGTGCCCTGAAATGAGACCTGCTTTTCTTTGAATGCTGAAGTAATGTTGCTTCATGATTGTTATATTATTTCCAATTACAGTTGCTATATCATGTCTATATTGTTGCTATATAATGTAGTTGATTTTGAGACTCACTCTCCATCACCAGTTCTTATTTGATTTTTGTTGTTTTGTACTATGTGGCTCAAGATGACATCTACAACAAAGTTCCCTGCCTCAGTATCCTGGCTGCTGGATTAGAGGTATGCACCACCACAACAAAATAATTGACTCTTATTCAATGTTTTTAAACATGTTTTTGATGCATGGTCATAAAGGTTATTCATTCTTTTTTTTTCTTCAGTCTTACTGAGATTCATGGATCTCATGGTTATAAATTACATAGTTACCATTTAAATACAATTCTACATCTTCTCTTCAGTCTACTTAATATATTTCATTTACATTTTCAGAAGCCTTTTAATTCAAATTCTTAAATTTTCCTGAGAGTTGGATATTTAAATTTCAGAAAACATGTTAAATTAACTAATTAACTAAAAAATTAACTAATAATTTCATTGGCAGAATTTAATATTTCATAACAGTTACATTCAGGAATATTTCACATTATAGCTTTTATTTTCATCTTTGATTCCATATTTGAGAATTTTTTCTTTCATGTGTTACTATTTAACCGGTTGAACTTATAGGCTGATGATTACTTTTAAATTCATGATAAAAACAAAAATCCACTTCAGTTCTTCATGTTTCTATTGTTTAGCTTTCTGCTTGGGGTGAGCATCTTCTCACTTATTTGTAGCACTGGTTTCCACTCTGTACTTTGCTTCCTTCAGGGATGAACTTTTTAAATAAACATTTAAATATCATCATTTGAGGCTGGAGGAAAAAAGCTACCTATTGGCTCTTCCTTTGAAATTTTTTGAGGATGATCACATCAATGTTCAGAATAAAGGTAGCCCATGCCCAAACAGAATGTAATAGATTATCACATATATTCCACAATGTTTTGTCAGTCTGAGGTCATTTACTCTGACTTGGATGGTGTTGGATGATGGGTACTGTTTTGATTCTGTGTGTAGCCCAGACACCTTTTTTTTTTCTTTTTTTCTTTTTCTGGCATTTAACTAAGAGTCTATTTTTTTTTTAATTTTATTTTTTATAGGAGATTTGATGTATTTACATTTCAAATGTTATCCCCTTTTTATGTTTCTCCTCTAGAACCCACCTCTTCCATACTCCCTCCCCCTGCTTCTGTGAGGATGCTCCCCCACCTACCCACCCATCCACTCCCACCTCAGCACTGCCCTGGCATTCCCCTACATTAGGGAATTGAGCCTTCACAAAACCAAGGGCTTCTGCTCCTATTGAAGCCATCCTATGTGGCTGGATCCATGAGTTCCTCCATGTGTACTTGTTGGCTGGTGGTTTAGTCCCTGGGAACTCTGGGGTTAATATTACACCCTTAATTGCTACATTTTAAGATGCTGAACTCTGGTTATAGTGTTATTTTGGATTCACGATTTTGATCATCTCTCTTTGCCCTATCTCATGAACACTACCTCTTGCAGTCCTCGCTGATCCACTGGCTTGTCTTGGAAATCCTATCCTTTTTCTGTGTACATCATAAATCCATTTCTTTGACTCAGGAACATGTCTGAGATTTACCTGCTGCCTTCTCAATTTGTGAAACTTAGACTTTTTCTCAAAGTATTAAGTTGTAATCATATGCATTATATGTATTGAAAGACTTCTGTCCTTTCCTATAATATACCCACTGAATTTAAACCAATGGCTTCTTAATTTGTTGCATCATTTAGTAATTTCATGCATTGGGAAATTCAGTGTTCTTATTTTGTACACACTTAAACAAATATCTACTTTCAATTTTAAAAGAGTCTTTCTCTGTTTTACATGTATTTATAATAGAAAGAGACAAAGAAATAAATGTATTTAGCCTACACTTAATATTACAGAGTTATTATTTAATCTTAATATTTAAATATAACCAATAATAGCATTTTTGTCAAATATAGTTTAGTGAAAAGATAAAGCATTCCATAAAAATATCTTCAGGAAAAGAAAGTAGTCTCTTGTGCTTAAATTCATTTTTCACAGTTTTAATATTGGAGTCTACTCAAAATATATGATAACCGAATAGATTTTACTTACATCTGAAAAATATCCTTAGGTTATGAATAGATTTTATTTTATTTTACTGACTAAGGTTAAACATAGTGAAGATTATATATTGTTCTACAGTGAAAGTAAACTTATTGGAAATATTTGTGCTCTTAATAATAGATGACAAAATTTATCTATTTGCTATTTTACTTTATGAAAAACCTTTAATATTTAACTGGTTTCTTTTTAATATTTTTTCCAAGTGAGTGGACTATATGCGATACATACACAAAAAAGAATGTTGTTAGCACAGACACAGATCCTCTATCCTACAGACTTTAAAGACATCCTGTGAGTTTAATAGCTATCATTTTTGCTTTGTATTTTACTTGACCTATTGGGAATAGCATAACCATTAGAAACTACTTGTCTTGTTTCAATATGAAGTCATTATTTCCATTCATTCTATAGTAACAGAATGATTCTAATACCACTAGACTACTGACAACACAAATAAAAGCCACCTTTTGCCTAGTTATTTTGTCAATAAATTTCGTTACCTGACAGTTTCATACATGTATATAGTATATTTTGTTTACTCCCCAATACCCTTTATTATCTACCTCCCGCTCATCCTAGTCCCTCTTCTTTCCTGTAAATCTTTCTCTCCCACATTCATAACTTTTTGTTTTGTTTTTCCACAGAGTTTTACTGAAGCCATCTATCACCATTGTTTTGAAATTATTCTTTAAGCTCTGGTAGGATCGTTAGTAGATATTCAGTTGACTACAATGCCTCCCACCCAGGACTTCCAGAACCACTGCATTGGTAACAGTTCGGCAGTAAGTGGTATCATTCTGTGATCCCCTTTTCCACTCATGGATGAGTGATGGGGTTGGACCAACTTGCATAGACTGAGTGCCAATATATGCAAATGCTGTGACTTCTTGGTGACTAGAGCTCTATTATTCTGAGAAGATAACATTTGGTGGTGATAAAGGTGCTCACCAGGTAAATGTACCTTCCACCAAGCTTTCAACTCAAGTTCAAGTCCCAGTAGCTAAATAGAAGCCATCAACTTCGAAAATTGCCCCCTAACCTAAACATCCACATCACGACTCATATGAACACTCACAAAATAATGAGTGATGTGAAGATGTTATCTTTATTCATCACAAAAAATCCAAAAGGATCTAATATTCCTTTAATAGTGACAGCATGAAGAATCTCCAAACTTTAGTCAATTTTGCAATAAATTTTCTGTTATTCTGCATTACAAATAAATAAAACATGAAAGAATATGATGTTCTGTGGCTATTTAACTATCTTCCTTTAGTCATGGAAACCATACTTCCCACAAGGTCTGATATATCCTCTTCAGAGTCCATAAGTCTTTATAACAGGCAGTATTTTCTCTCAGTGATAAAACATTTTCCCACTTAGAATCCCACTGACATGGACATTCTATGGACAATTACGTCCATGGAAATGAAGCTTTGAGGCCAATATAATATTACTGAAGCATTACAGACAGTGGATAGTAAGGAAGAGATGGGCTGCACTTCCATGTTTCTAGTGTTTGCTCCAGTCAAGTCTTAAATGTGACTTAGCAAAGACTATAAAATGGGATTATAAATAAGGGTTGTATGAACACTTTGCTTGCATCTTAATGATTTGTAAGCTTAGATAAATTATTCCCTTCCTCTCAATTTATGATTCCAAACCTAAAGAGTAAATCTTAAAAAGTCATTTCACACAAAATGAATTGCAAGAATAATGGTTAATCTGTATCTGTAGACTGAGACCTTGAATAGTGACTTACTAATCATGTAGAAAAGAGCTTTGTAAATGGCAAGCCAGAAATTATTGTGGTTCACTGCGGCTTACCTTTTGTATTATTTGGTTTCACAAAAGCCTCCATTCAAAACAGGCAACATGCATAAAGTGACTGCATGCACCATCATGCCATGTGAATCTACTACACACTTCATGAGACACCTCCACTCAGATTCCAGTCTAGCCGATTCCTGTATACCTTTTACTAATTGGAGTGTTCTTTCTGTGCATGTAAATTTTCTGGATTTTTTTAATGGATATTTTCTCTATTTATATTTCAAATGTTACCTCTTTCCTCATTTCCCCTCTGAAAATCCCTATCCCATCCCACCGTCCCCTGCTCACTAACCCATCCAAACCTGCTTCCCTCTCCTGGCATTCCCCTACACTGTGGCAATGAGCCTTCACAGAACCAAGGGCCTCTCCTCTCATTGTTGTGCAACAAGGCCATACTCTGCTCCATGTGCATCTGAAGCCATAGGTCCCTTCATGCATACTCTTTCCTTAGTGGTTTAGTACCTGGGATATCTGGAAATACTCATTGGTTCATATTGTTGTTCCTCCTATGGGACTGCAATCTCCTTCAACTCCTTGGGTCCTTTCTCTAGCTCCTCCATTGGGGACCCTGTGCTTAGTCCAGTGGATGGCTTAAAGTATTCCCCTCTGTATTTGTCAGGTACTATAGCGTCTCAGAAGACAGCTATATCAGGCGACTGTCAGCAGGCACTTGTTGACATACCTAACAGTGTCTGGGTTTGGTTACTGTATATGGGATGGATCCCCAGGGAGGGCAGTTGCTAGATGCACTTTCCTTTAGTTTCTGATCAATGCTTTTTCTCTGTATCTTGTCCCCTGGGTATTTTGTTCCCCTGTTCCCCCTTCTAAGTAGGATCTAATTATCCACACTTTGGTGTTCTTTCTTCTTGAGCTTCATGTGGTCTGTGAATTATATCTTGGGTATTCCGAGCTTCTGGGCTAATATCCACTGACCAGTGAGTGAATACCATATATGTCCTTTTGTGATTGGGTAAACTCACTCAGAATGATATTTTCTAGTTCCATCCATTTGTCTCAGAATTTCCTGAAGTCATTGTTTCTAATAGCTGAGTACTACTCCATTGTGTAAATGCACCACATTTTCTGTATCCATTCCTCTGTTGAAAGGCATCTATGTTCTTACAAGCTTCTGGCTATTATAAAAAGGCTGCTATGAACATAATAGACCATGAGTCCTTATGGTATGTTTGAGGACTTTCTGGGTTTATACCCAGAAGTGGTATAACTGGATCCTCATGTAGTATCATGTCCAATTTTATGAGAAACTACCAAACTGATTTCCAGAATGCTTGTACCAGAATAGTTTTATTAGCTTGCAATTCCATGAGCAATGGAAGAATGTTTCTTTTTCTCCATGTCCTAGCCAGCATCTACTGTTACCTGAGTTTTTTATCTTAGCCATTTTGATTAGTCTAAGGAAGAATCTCAGGACTGTTTTGATTTGCATTTCCCTAATGACTAAGGATGTTGAACATTTCTTCAGGTGCTTCCCAGCCATTCAGTATTCCTCAGTTGAGAATTCTTTGTTAAATATTGGGTAGCTCTGTACCCAATATTTAAATAGGGATCTTTGATTCTCTGGAGCCTAACTTCTTGAATTCTTTGTTTTTATTGGATATTAGTCCTCTATTAGATGTAGTATTGATAAAGATCATTTCCCAATATGTAGGTTGCTGTTTTGTCCTATTGACATTGTCTTTTGCTTTACAGAAGCTTTGAAATTTTATGAGTTCCCATTTGTCAATCCTGATTGTAGAGCATAAACTATTGGTGTTCTGTTCAGGAATTTTTCCCTTGTGCCTATATGTTTGACGCTCTTCCACACTTCCTCTTCAGTTAGTTTCATTGTATCTGGTTTTCTGTGGAGGTCTTTGATTCACTTGGACTTGAGCTTTGCACAGGGAGATAAGAATGGATTGATTTGCATTCTTCTACATTCTAACTGGCAGTTGAACCAGTACCATTTGTTGAAAGTGCTGCCTTTTGTTCACTGGATGGTCTTAGCTCCTTTATCAGAGATCAAGTGACCATAGGTGTGTGGGTTCATTTCTGTGTCTTTCAATTCTATTCTATTGATCTACCTGCCTGTCACTGTAACAGTACCATGCAGTTTTTATCACAATTGTTTTGTAATACTGTTTGAGGCCAAGGATGATGATTCCACCAGAAGTTCCTTTATTGTTGAGAATAGTTTTCTATATCCATATATTCCTATATGTTGTTTTGTTATTCCAGATAAATTTGCAAATTGCACTTTCAAACTCTATGAAGAATTGAGTTGGAATTTTGATGGGGATTTTATTGATTCTGTAGATTGCTTTCAGCAAGATGGCCATTTTTACTATATCAATTCTGCAAATCCATTAGTATGGAAGATCTTTCTGTGTTCTGATATCTTTAGTTTCTTTCTTTAGAGACTTGTGAAAGGCCAATGCATCAATGAAGGGGGCTTAAAAAGAGAGAATGGGGGTTAAGGGAGATGTGGCAAGGTGATGTGAGGGAAGGGGGTGCCCAGGCAGGCTCTTGCCCAAGCATTTCTTCCCCCTGAGGGACCAAACATACACAGACATGGTATAGAATAGAGTTTATTCAGGGCAGAGGTTGGGAGTTAGTGGTATAGTGGAAGTACAGAAAGGCAGAGAGAGAGAGAGAGAGAGAGAGAGAGAGAGAGAGAGAGAGAGAGAGAGAGAAGAGAGTAGTGGAGGCCAGTCATGACCATATGGAGAGAGGGGGCAGGGGAGGAGCCCAAAGGGTAGAGAGATGAGAGTAGGATGACAGAGAGCAGAGAGAGAGAGAGGAGGAGGGGCAAGTAGCCCCTTTTATAGTGGGCCAGGTCTATGGGGCAGGGCATATCTGGCTGTTGCAGAATACCAACAACTTGATGTTCTTGTCATACAGATCTTTCACTTGTTTAGTTAGAGTCACAACAAGGTATTTTATATTATTTGTAACTATTGTGAAGGGTGTTGTTTCCCAAATTTATTTCTCAATAAATAATTTGAATAGAAGAAGGCCACTGATTTGAGTTAATTTTGTATCCAGCCACTTTGCTGAAGTTGTTTATCAGGTTTAAGAATTCTTTGGTGTCATTTAGGTATACTATCATATCATCAGCAAACAGTGATATCTTGACTTCTTCCTTTCCAATTTGTATCCCTTTGACCTCATTTTGTTGCCTAATTCCTCTGGCTAGGACTTTTGAGTCCTACATTGAATAGGTAGGGAGAGAGTGGGCAGCCCTGTTTAGTCCCTGATTTTAGTGGGATTGCTTCAAGTTTCTCTCCATTTAGTTTGTTGTTGGCTACTGGTTTGCTGTACATTGCTTTCACTGATCATTCCTGATCTTCCCAAAACTTTTATAATGAAGGTGTTGGATGTTGTCAAATGCTTTTTCAACATTAATGAAATGATCATGTGTTGTTGGGTTTTTTTTTTTTTTTTCATTGTGTTTTGTAACTTCCCACAGCTACTGTGAACTGGGTCCCTGGAAGAAAAGCTGGGATAGGTGACAACTCAATTGATGATTCAGGCCCAAAGTTTAATTGGGGGTCTGACAATTTAAGGCAGTTTCAGGCAAGTCCCTTCCTCCAAACTCTTTGGGTGTTGGTTCTACTGCTCCATACTGCTCAGCGGGTAGCCTGCTTAATTCAGGAAACTGTAGGTCTGGCAGATCAAAGGACTTTACTGCTCTGCCCCAGGCTGGCTCAGAAGTTAGCTAGTGGCTCTCAGGTAGTCACAGGAAGCTGTAGGTTCTTTGGAGAACAAGGGGTCAGAACCTCAAAGGCTGGATTGTAGCTAGCCCCAAAGCT
Source organism: Apodemus sylvaticus (assembly GCF_947179515.1). Taxonomy (NCBI): domain Eukaryota; kingdom Metazoa; phylum Chordata; class Mammalia; order Rodentia; family Muridae; genus Apodemus; species Apodemus sylvaticus. The sequence goes on along the minus strand of NC_067473.1, from coordinate 69,464,758 downwards.
GGGGGGAGGGCTCAGTTCCTGACATCATAAAAATGGCTCTCTACAGTTTATATAGTAGATTACATTGGTGGATTTCCATATATTGAACCATCCCTGCATCCCTGGGATGAAGTCTAAGAAGCCTACAGAATTCCAAATAGACTGGACCACAAAAGAAATTCCTCCTGTCACATAATTATCAAAACACCAAATGCACAAAACAAAGAAAGAATATTAAAAGCACTAAGTGGAAAATGTCAAGTAACATATTAAGGCAGACCTATCAAAATCACACCAGACTTGTCACCAAAAACTATAAAAGCCAGAAGATGCTGGGCTGATTTCATACAGACCCTCAGAAAACACAAATGCCAACCCAGGCTAGTACACTCAGCAAATCTCTCAATTGCAGATGGCGAAACCAAGAAATTCCATGTCAAAAACAAATTTACAAAATTATCTTTCCAGAAGTCCAGACCTTCAAAGATAATAAATGGAAATCTCCAACACAAGGAGGAAAAATTCACCCTAGAAAAAGCAAGAAAATGATCTTCTTTTAACAAACCAAAAATAAGATAGCCACATAAACATAACTCTACCTCTAACAATAAAAATAAAAGGAAGCAACAATCACTTTTTTAAATATCTCTTATTGTCAATGCACTCAATCGAACTGAGCTAACTGTATAGCCCCAAGATTCCCTTTCTTTATCAAATATTCAGTCAAGCTTTGATTCTTTATATAAAATAATATCAACTTCATTGCTATGTAAATTTGCTTTCATATCAGATAAACAGTAAAATGGCATAAAAATAAAACATTTTAAAATAAGTGCCTATGGACCTTTACCATTATGTATATAAAATAATGAGATGTTTGGTCTTTTGAATGATTCTCTCACTCTCAATAAGTCGTGACTAAGCTGTAAAAATCACAGATAGTATAGCACATTCTATACACATTCTGTGGTTATGGCATTAATAAATGAATTGGCTCTCTCAGATACAGGGCCCCAGGTATATAGCCTCTTTGATTTCTTTTTCTTGCAATATGTAATTGTGGAGAGGGGAACATGATCTGGTATTGCCTGGGGGAAAAGAACTGAAATCCTTGAGGGCCATCAGAAAGAATTGAAACATGCAATATTGGGAGGTAGAAAGTTGGAGACTGAGGACTCAAAGGGAAGGAGGTACCTAAGATAAAATGCCTTACATTGGGGAGAGGGAACTTATAGAGACTACCTCTAACAGAAAGACAGGGCATCAAGTAAGGGATGGGGTTACCATCCCACAGTCAAAACTCTGACTCATAATTGCTCCTGTTTGAAAGAATTGCAGGGTTGGAAATGGAGAGAAGCCTAAGGAAAGGAAGGTCCAGAGACAGTGGGATCCACCTCAAGGGGAGGGTCCAAGTCCTGACACTATTACTGAGGTTATGGAGTGCTCACAAAATGGGGCCTATCATGATTGCTCTCTGAAAGACCCAAGAAGCAACTGAAAGAGTCAGATGCAGATATTTGCCCCCAACCAATGGACAGAAGCAGCTGCCCCTGTGGTTAAGTTAGGGAAAAGCTGAAAGAACCCCAAGGAGGACCAACAGTCTCATTTAACCTGGAACCTAGAGATCTCTCAGACTCTGGAACACCAAGCAGGAGCCAGCTGACATGAGGCCCCCAACACATACACAGCAGAGGACTGCCAGGTTTATGTTTAGTCAGAGAAGATGCACCTAACCCTTAAGAGACTGGAATCCCCCAAGCAGTTTAGAGGACTGGAGGGGTGGGGGTGGGGAATGAGGGTGAGGGGTAGGGGCATCCTAATGGAGACAGAGGATCAGGGTGGAGGTATGGGATGTTGAGCATTCAGATAGAGTGGACTAGGAGGGGAATAAAATCTAGAGTTTAAAATAAAAACATATGTAATTAAAAAATTTGACAAAACAATTAATCTTAAACGATACCTACAATTTTCTATAGGGTAGATAGTGGAGAGATAAATTCATTTCCCAACAGCTGTTTAACAGTGACATCTCCCATTTGGAACAATGGTCTCATCTAATCTAGTTTGGGATAAAATTCAGTTTCTATTATTTCCAATATTGCATTCATCACATTTTTTTTTATAATTTAAGTGATAAAATATGCCCAAGAGGAAAACTAAGTTTTCCATTCAAATAAGACAGACCAAATTTTTGATACAAACTGCTATGTTAATATTTTCCAAATAAATTTATTATGAATAATGATTCATTTTCTTTTGAATTAAGGAGATATTTCATAGCTCCATTTATCTTCCTTGGCAATATTCCCTTCCTCTTTCTCCGAAGCCTACATCCCCAGGCTACAAAGAGATACAATGTAATAAATTTTTATTTGGTAATCTTCACATCTCCTGAAATAGTACAACATATATTCATGTTACCAGGAAAACTGTAGAATGACAGGATGGATATGGATCCCGTTTTCTAAGGAACACTTACTTTGCTACCTAAGTCAGAGGTTGTCTAGATCAGGTGACAGTGCAATGCAATAAAATATGGGCCAAATGGAACTTACTGCCATTTTACTTTCTACTGTTTTTATTTTTTATCTATCCTCTGATGTATCATAAACATATGTAGCACATAATACTTTACATGTCCTGGTGATAGCAGTCTTTCATATTGTGATGGTCTGAGAGATTTTCAATGTAATAGTTAGGAAGATAATTAATAGCCAACAATTCTGATGCAGTATAATAGCAGTCTTGACAGAAAGGAAAAGATTAGTTATTGGCATTGCTGAGACCTGTATACTTTAAAATTGCTAACAATGAGGACTCACACACACACACATACACACACACACACATACACACATTCACCCCCACCCACCCACCCACCCACACCCACACACAAAAAGAACCTTGCACAATATTTTCCAACACAGGTTAGAGATTTATTTTAAGATGCCTCTGTCATGGTTCAAAATTTTAAAACTGCCCATTTAGAATATTTCAATGACTTTATATTATGCTGCCCCCAAACCTCACCCTTTCTTCATTTTCTTCACCTTTGTTAGATTTTAGTTACACAAATTGATGCTTATGTCATTCATAAAAGTGTTGTCACACATAATGTCACAGAACAAAAGTCATGTGCGTTGTTGGGGTCTATAAAGTGTCCTTACTTTCTCTAAGTTTTTCAAGGTAAAGTTTTCCAAGTTTTTAGATTGATTTTTGCTTTAGAGAGAGGTGGAATCAGATACCACAATATAACATTCACAAATATCTCCTCTTTCACAATCCATCAAACATTAGATTCATTCTCTATTACTAGGATCTACACGTTGCATCTATCTAAAAACATGATGTCATCCAAAGAAGATGAGAATAAACCTCTAATCCCACAGCACAGCTCCTATTTAACCTCCTTAAATTAAAACTGATTTCTGTGAGTGCATTTCCTGGAGGTTTCATTCTTTCAGAGCATAACGTGACTGCATGACTATGGACATGCTAATGCAAATTCACAGATGTCTAGCCAAATTATTTCCATTTACCTCTAAATTCCTCCCATGAATCCTTTATTTTAAGATGCCTCTGTCATGGTTCAAAATCTTAATACTGCCCATTTAGAATATGTCAATGACTTTATATTAGTGCTGCCCCCAAACCTCATCCTTTCTTCCTTTTCTTCACCTTTGTTAGATTTTAGTTACACAAATTGATGCTTATGTCATTCATAAAAGTGTTGGCACACATAATGTCACAGAACAAAAGTCATGAGCATTGTTGGGGTCTATAAAGTATCCTTACTTTCTCTAAGTTTTTCAAAGTAAAGGCAACCACAAAACAAGCATATCAAACCAAGGAGGCTGACATTCACTGAACTGCGATTGTAAATATAACAATGGAGTGTCATGGCAACAATACATATTAAGAGTAATAGTAGTATATGTAACTTTCAATATACTAGCTTCTTTTGGTTCCATTATTATTTTCTGTGAAGATTGAACTTCATATGTAGGTTGCAGGATTTTAGAGGATAAAAAGAATAATTGTGACAATGGGAATTCCTTACACAGATTTTCAAACTGAATTACAAATAAGATGTTCATGGTTTTATGAGCATTTTAGAAATTTATCTATATTGGAAAACATTAAAATTCTTTTATAAGTGCTGAAATTCTGCTAATTACCCTTTATAAAGCAAAAAGACTCATGATAAAGGAAGACGGATGAAAATTTAGGAAAGAATATTTTGTAATAAATTTCAGAACCTCTAAGCACTCTAATATACTCCCGAATGATTGGTATTGTTTAATACATTCAGTTTATATTCACAAATTCTATAAATTATTTGCTAGTGAAAACATTGACTAAATTAAGCAGTAAATATTGTATAGAGCAAATGTAATTCACATACAGAAACACTGTCTTAATGATTACTATATAAATTACCTTAGTAAACAGTAAATATTGTTGTTAATTATAATATTTGAATCAAAAATACTTGTAGATAGGATGTACTTTCATTTGTAAAACTTTACAAAATATTTGTATATCGAACAATAATAAATTGCCTAATCTTAACTTATTTGTTTTTTAGCTTTCTTTTTTATATTTTAATAATAAATGGAAAATATATTGCATTTATATTTTCAAATGTATACTTCTTATTTATTAAAAATTATAAGACAAAATACACCTTCAAAGATAAATATTTTGCTGTCTTCGAATCTCTTTTGGCACATTTACAACTTTAAGTGAAAAGTCAATCAATCCCTTTGTGTGCGATGTATGGAAAGTTACATGTGTTTAATTCCACAGCAATCTCTGTGGCATGAAAGCAGCAACAGTAAGGACAGAAATCGTGAAAGTACACCTCATATCATAAAAAAGAACCTTATATGCCATATTAGACAGTGGTATAATCTACAGAATTTTATCATATATAACTATATGGTTTATTAAATCTTATAGGAAGTCAGATATGCCAACTGAGACAAGTCTTATGTTTATATGCAAAACAGACAATTTTTTTTTACTGAATGACTTAAAGAATATTCCCACTCCTTATCTGCTGCAGACTACTCCAGATAATCTTCTCTAGAAAGCTAACTAAATGTGATGGACTCTCTTAGTTAATGGCTCTTCATTTTAGGTGTTTTCCTGTTTTACAAAAAAAAAAAAAAAGCTATACATAAATCATGTACACAAGCCAGGCAGTGGTGGCGCACACTTGTAATCCCAGCACTCTGGGAGGCAGAGGCAGGTGGATTTCTGAGTTCGAGGCCAGCCTGGTCTACAGAGTGCGTTCCAGGACAGCCAGGGCTACACAGAGAAACCCTGTCTCGAAAAATCCAAATCAAAAAAAAAAAAAAAATCATGTACACTTGAGTATTTGCTTCACAGTCCATATAAATTGCAAACAATAAAATTTAGCAAATTTTCAACAAATTTGATAATACTCTTCTTGACTTTTTAGTGTTTAATATTTAGTCTTTAAGGTCTATTGCTAACCCTTTAAAAACAACAAAACTGATAGATAGTACTATAAACTATACTGGATCAGTTCAGAACAGAATTTGAATCATTCTGTGTGAGCCTGAGAGTTCTCATATTGCCTTTATGAATGCATTTACACTATACATCTGTGCTGTTGTGTGAATTGTAATCTGGCTGATATTTATAGTGTATCTAGTACTAGACAGCATGGTCGTGCCATAATATAATTATCCACCTTAACCAGTGGATGGTCTATGTGGAGATACCTGGATTTTGGCATATAAATCCACAAAATTCCTATGCAAGCCTAATTGTGAAAGTAAAACTGTCACAAAGATAAAGACAAACAAGTTATAAAAACTGCTCTTTACTTATAGAAATACAAATATCATGTGGTTTCTTGCAGATATGAACAACATTGTTCTATAGCCTATGGCTTCTTATTTTGTTTAGGACACTAGGAAAAATAAGTGCAGAATAATATTAGGAGTATAGAGATTGGCTATGCTTTTATAAAGAAATCAAAAAACCATTTAGTGTCTTGAGAAAGTGAGCTATCAATGCAGGTTTATTTATCAAATAAGTTGTAGAGCACACAATTATATTTCATCACTTTTGTTTTTTTTTCCACTCATTCCTTCCACTGTTATGCCCATAAATCCAAACTGTTTCCCTATTGCTTTACACTCTACAATCTGTTTGTAACTTCAAATTTCACTTATTTTACAAGTACTCCCATTTTTTATAAAATGGCCAAATGGTACACAGTTGTCAAAACTTGAGTTATAGACTATAATTTTAAAAAGTAATTTCCCAGGCCTACTATTGGCCTTCAATTAACCATAGTATTAAATTTTTATATTCACATTGATGTCAGTTACAGATGTTTGAAATCTAAATAGATTATATATTCATTGTGTCAATTAATTAATATTAAACTATTTGGTATATTCTAAAATGTTGAAACTTTTTCTGGACCTTACAGACAAAGTTAAAAATGCAACTAAAGGCTATTTAAGACTCCTAGCTTAGTGTGTGCTCAAACTCTTTCTTTAACCTGCCTTTAAGAGAACTATGTAACAACCAACTTTACTTGCATTGTATTTCCCATGTAATCAACTTTTACAATCTAACTTAATGTGTAGCTGTAATCTTAAGTTATGTACTCTTCCATGCCCCTGACCCAATAGTACTACATGTATGTTATAATAATTTTCTAAAAACAGCAAATAGGACAAAAATGGCTTTATAAAATAAATATCCACCATAAAGTTTGGACAGAACATGTGAATATTGCTTAATAAACAAGAACGTTTGTTGTAGTGTGTGTTATCTGGGTCAGTTGGGGTCAGTTGTAGTCACTGAATCAATCCCTTTTATACTCTTAAAGAGTTCTGTAAAGTCTCCTTTTTCTGTCCCCACATGATGCTTTCAGTGTTGTTCCACAAAGGACAACACAGGATTCAATTGTGAGGAATAAAAACACAGTGAAGCCAATGTAGATCGTTCAAATATGGAACTGCTCTTCATTAAATTACACAAAAGGGAAGTGCAAATTCTCTCCCTAACGTGACACCTATGCATTATTGGTGACTCTGAAATTATCATTAATGAATTGAAGTTGACCACAATTTGCATGACACAATTCAAAGATAGAATAACATAAAGATCAGCTTTTCTGGAAGGAAACTGAAAAGGAGGAGATCTGAGGGAGATGGAAGCTGAGGGACACTGGACGGAGAGGGCAGCAAGGGGGAACTGCTATTGAGTTGGGATGTAATAATACATGAGAGAAGAGTAAATAAAAATCTGAGCATGAAAGAAATAAAGAGTAATCCTGTACCTCCTCATCTGTCAACCACACTCCTCCCATAACCATCAAAACAAGCTCTATATAGATTTTCAGAATATTTCAATACATTATAAAACCTATTATGTCAATGACTTTAAGTTCAGTTCTGTAAAGTTAATTCCAAACATAAAAAAAGTCTCTTGAATGCCTTTTATTTTGTTAAAATTAAGCAATTGCTATTAAACAACTCCTTACCCTCCATCTCAACCACTGTTGCCATATACTATTTTCTGTTCTATGAATTTATCAATTCTAGGTAGATCTTATTGCTTTCTTTTTAATTAATATTTTTAATTTTTATTTTATTTATTTTTTATTCAGACTAGCTTCCCTTTCCTACATGCTTCCCGGCCCTCTCCCTGTATATCTTCTACCCCTGCCCCGCCCCACATCCATTCCTCCTCCTTTTCTGTTCAGAAGAAACTCCAGCCTAAGTGGGTATCAACCAGCTATGACATGTTAGTTGCAGTAAGACTAGGCACTTCTATTAAAGCTAGACAAGGATACCCAGTAGAGAAAAAGGGTCCCAAAGGCAGGCAACAGAATTAGAGACAGTTTCGGGTCCTGCAGTTAGAATGTCCAAAAGAAGATCAAGTTACACAACTGCAGCATAAGTGCAAAAAACCTAGCTCAGTCTCATGCAGGCTCCCTGGTTGGTAGCTCAGTCTCTGTGTGCTCCTATTGTCTCAAGTTAATTGATTCTGTGGTTTTGCTTGTGGTGTCCTTGACCCCTCTGGCTCCTACAATCCTTCTTCACCCTCTTATAGGATTCCCCAAGCTCTGCCCAATGAGTGGCTATGGGTCTCTGCATCAGTTTCCATCAGTTGCTGGATGAAGTCTTCCAGATGGTATACAGAGCCATATTGGGGTGTCATGCCACTTGGTAGGAACTCCATATTGATCAAGGTGAACTTCTCTCCAGACTTTGTTGAGCAGGGATTCCTGTACTATTCAGGATCCTGTTCTACCTAGGGTGGAGCGCTCAGAGTGAAGGTGAAGTTCATTGTTCCTTCAGGTCTACAAATTCTTGAATTAAGCAGGTGACCAACCCAGCTGCCTGAGCAGTGGAGGCAAGGACTGCTAGAGGACTTCCCAGGAACTCAGCCTGGAGTCTGGGGGAAGGGGCTTGATCAAACTGTTAAATGGTCTGGCCACCATTAAAGTTGGGGCCTCAATCGGTAAACTATCATCCTGGCCTTCTTTTTTTTTTTTTTTTTGCTGTTTCCCTGATCCATCCCTCAGTTTTTGATCAAGGAACCCAGTTCGCAGTAGCTGCAGGCAGCTACAGAATGCAACAAGATGGCAACAGGGCTAGATGCTAATATATAAGTATAGCAGAGCATCATTGGGAATCATTTCATTGACTTGTCTATTTCCTATGTATATTTTATTCAATCATGGGTCTCTGAGACATCAGCCTCTGGGTTCTGGCCCTCCAGGGAATGCCAGGGCTAGACTCACTCTCATGCTACTGGTCTCAAACTGAACCAGCCATTGCTTGGTTGACCACTCCCACAATTTCTGCACCACACTTTCCCCAGCACAGTTTGTAGGTGGGGCAAATTGTAACTTGATGGTTTTGTGGCTGGATTGGTATCCCAGTCCTTTCATTGGAAGTTTTCCCTGGTTATAGGAGATGGCCGGTTCAGATATTTGTACATTGAGTCAGGAAGCAATTGTCATTTATGACTGGTTTCATTTATTTAGGACAACATCTTCAAATTTTACTAATTGTTTTTGTGGTAAGTTTGACACAATCATTTTATTTATCCAATGACCTGTTGCTAGATATGTGGGTTGCTTCTGTGTATTTGCTAGCATCTTCATTAAAGTGTCTGTTGCTATGGCTACAGCATGAATACAGCAACTCTTATAAAGGGAAACACTTAAATGGGGATGACTTCCAGGTCAGATATTTAGTCCATTATAACCAGTGTGGGAAACATGGTAATATACAGGCAGACATGGTTCTGGAGAAGTAACTGAGAGTTATGGAATAGATCTGGAGGGAACAAGAAGAGAGTGAGATGCTAGGCCTGGCTTGAGCTTCTTAAACCACAAACCCTACCCCTCAGTGACACATTTCCTTCAACAAGGCCACACTTTATAATAGTGTTATTTTGTATAGGCTAATAAGGGATTAATTTTATTCAAACTACCACATTTCACTCCCTGATCTCCACAGGCTTGTAGCTATATCAGAATGCAAAATCTATTTATTCTAACTTCAAAAGTTCTCCTAGTCTATCACAGTCTTAAATTTATTTAAAAGTCTCTTCTGAGATTCATACAATTTCTTACCTGTAATCCCCTGTAAAATCAAAATCAAAAAGAAGAACAAATAATTCCAACATACAATGATACAGAGTATATATGATGATTCCAAAATGAAGGGAAGGGAATGGTGTGAGGAAATACTGGACCAAAGTAAAACTGAAAACCATCTGGCCAAACTCCGAACTCTGTATCTTCATGTCTGATGTCAAAGTGATCTTCAGATCTCCAATGCTTTCCAGCTTTCTTGACTGCAACACAGTTCTTTCTCTTAGATTGCTTCTACTCTGTTGGCATATTTTCTCAGCATGCAGCCCACTGCTCTGGCATCTCCACACCTTGGGGTCTCCAAAGAAATACAAGTTTCACCTTTATAACTTCCTGCAATGGATTTTGGGTCTCCGTGCAGGGATACCCCTGATAATTTCCTTAGTCATGGAGGGAGATACTATAGTCCCTTTCTTCTATCCTTTATTCTAAAGCTAGTACCAGTGGCCAAAGCTGCCGATTTCTGCTGTTTCCTGGGGTTGGAACATAGAGCCCTTGTAAAAATATAGTTTTACCAGCTTTCTACTTTCTATAGTTTCCATCACACCTGAGCTTGGCTCTTCTGAAATGTACTCTCTAGACCAGACTGGCCTTGAATTCAAATATCTACTAGCCTCTTCTTTCCCAATGCTGGAATTAAAGATGTGTACTACCATACCTAGCTTCAAACTTTTCATCAATTTCTTTATTTCCTTGCCCCAAAATTGAAGCTTATTTGAGAGGGGTCTTGCTGAGGTTACCACTCCTTTATTCTACTTAGCCTTTTCTTTAATTTACTTCCTGCTGCTCCTTTCTCTCTCAGCTGTAACTTTTATATTTTTATTTGCTAGGTTGCCCATTTTCATTATAAATCTGCATAAGACTGACCACTATTAGCTGTGAAAACAGTCAATACTAGGTTGTTTTGCAATGTCCCCTCCTATACCTATTGATCTATAATTTTTCAATTTAACCTCAAGCAGACTTTGAGACATAGTCAAAAAGCAAAAATATTCTTTGACAAAATATCACAATAATGATCTCTAGATCACATACTAATATTCTTCTCTGAGACCATTTAAGCAGGGTTCCCACAGTTCAACTTTAGCATCACTGTTTTCCATGTTCCTACTAGCATGGTTCATTAAGTCTGTCCATTAAAAGGTTGAACTGCTTATCTAATCCAAAATTTCACAGGTGACATTCTGCAAAGAAGAAGGCCTATCACAGCAATACTCCAGCAAAGACTGAATGTCAGTTTTGGCATTATAAACTTTTAATCTTCTAATGTTGAAGTTATCTAGAAATAATAAAATAATAAAATATTTTAATACTTTAAGATCTGTTAAAATTTTAAAAGCATAATTTTAAAGTTTATTTTAAATGCTATGTGTTAGATTTAAGTGTATTCATAGGATTCATCCTGTTTTTCTGTTAGCTTTAGAACAACTTAAAGCTTCAGGTGGGATCAAAACACAAATTAAGTAAAAATGAGCACTATCCACTCAACTAGTATCAGAAAGTGTTATTTTCTAAAATATATTAGTCTTAGTATATGACGTTTACTTCATTCTAAAAGTTTATTCTTACACATCATGGTATTGTCTAAGAAAATTTCATGAAAAATTAACAGGGATGCCAACATAACACAAAACAAAATTTAATCTGAAATTGACTGCAGGGCATTCTCTTTGTCATGAGATAAGAAATCAAAAGTGGCCTCCAGACAAGAGAATAAAGAAAACATGCTTACTAAGAAATTAATATATTCAAATCTACAGCTGAACTGATTTCTAGAAATCCCAAGAGATGTTAAGAGAACAAAGCCACCCTTGGTTCTCATGTGTCCAGGCTGATTGCATAAAGTGTGCAACAGCCTATTAGAATGCCATGTTAGCTATATTCTACATGAATTCTAGTTGGGGTTGACCTACAGAGACTCAGTTACCTATATACTGTATGAAATTTTTTAGAAATTCTTTTTCAGAAAACTGTAGTTAAGGGCGTGTTCTAGGGAAATTGTTACATTTCCAAACAAAACCCGTTGGAGTCAGTCTCTGGAACTCTATGACAAGGAGCAGCGACATGCTGACTGCTTCTTTGTTCTCTTTTCTTTCTCTTTCCTCTCCTCTCCTCTCCTCTCCTCTCCTCTCCTCTCCTCTCCTCTCCTCTCCTCTCCTCTCCTCTCCTCTCCTCTCCTCTCCTCTCCTCTCCTCTCCCCTCCCCTCCCCTCCCCTCCCCTCCCCTCCCCTCCCCTCCCCTCCCCTCTCCTCTCCTCTCCCCTCTCCTCCCCTCCCCTCCCCTCCCCTCCTCTCCCCTCCCCTCCCCTCCCCTCCCCTCTCCTCTCCTCTCCTCTCCTCTCCCCTCCCCTCCCCTCCCCTCCCCTCCTCTCCTCTCCTCTCCTCTCCCCTCCCCTCCCCTCCCCTCTCCTCCTCCCCTCCCCTCCCCTCCCCTCTCCTCTCCTCTTCTCTCTCCTCTCCTCCTCTTCTCTCTCTCCTCTCCTCTCCCTTCCTCTCCTCTCTCTTCCTCTTTCTCTCTCTCACTCACTTTTTTCTTTGTTTGCTTCTCTCTCTTTCTTTCTTTTTTCTTTCTTTCTTCCTCCCTTCCTTCCTTCCTTCCTTCCTTCCTTCCTTCCCTCTTTTCTTTAATTGACTTTTTAATTACTTTACTTATTTACACCCCAAAGTCTGACTCCCCCTTCTCCTCTTTCAGAGTTCTCCCCTCTTCCCTTTGCTTCTAACAGGAAGCTCACTGTTGCCCTGCCTATCAGGTATTCACCCCCTGGGGCATCCAGTCTCTTTAGGTTTAGGTGCATCCTTTCCCACTGAGACTAGGCAAGGCAGCCCTCTGCAAGTATATGAAGGTAGCCTTGGACCAGCCAGTGACTGGTGCCTTTGGTTGACTTAGCCACCTGGGACAACCCTGTGGTCCAGGTTAGTTGAAACTTTTGGACTCCCCATGGGGTTGCCATCCTCTTCAGTTCCTTCAATAGCTCCCAGTTTCTTAGAAAATTGACTTGGGGAAATAGGACTGATATAATAGTTTCCTGAAATAGAGTCAGTTTTTGTGTTTGAAAACTTCTTCCAAAGACTATAGAGCAGATAAAGAAGGGCCACATGAATCACGTGAGCATGAAGTCCTTAGAACTTACATCAGCCTTTCTTGGCGACATTGTTTCTTCTGAATATAAGAGTCAACATCACAGCTTATCACTTCCTTAAGATATTGCTATTTGTATTGTTGTTATTACTTTTGATGTTCCATAAATCATAGTCTTTGGAATTAGCATTAAATTTGTGAGCTAAGAATGCTATTTTGCAGTCTATGTTTGTGGAGATGTTTGATGTTCCTGAAATGAATTTCAATTGACTTCGATCATAGGAAACCACTCTTTTTCTCCATTTATTTGTAGTTTCACTAAATATTTACTTCTTTCTTAAGGAGAATATTTTTCCACTTTGGCATTACATAAGGATTTTGTTCTGCACACTTGTAATAGCTTGTTCACATTTCCTATTTTCTCATAACTAATGACTTTTACATACTAGAAACCATTGAACAACTATATGAAAGGATATTTAAATCCTTTGTACCCTTCGATTTTTGTGCATTGTACCATTTGTAACTATTCCTTCTTTCTTTCAGAGTTAGTTTACTTGAAGTATTTTTCATTCTTTTATTTTCTGTTTCCATGGGTCTCTTGTTACTAAGGAGACTTTTGTGCCGAGAGTAGAGTGTTAGAACTTATTTTAAAAACTGTTAGGCAGGCACTGGAGAGATAACTCACTGGTAAATTTCCTACTCCACATACATTCAGACTGCTGTTCTGGTCTATAGAATGAAGGGAACAGGCAACACCATGGAACACTTCTCCTGCCCACCATTAGAGTGGCACAACAATGGAGGTGACCTACTGGAGCTTGTTGTACTCTGAGCCTAATCAGTGTTTTCAGGGTCACTGAGACACGCTGTTTCCAAAAATTAAAGATAGAGAACAAATTGAAGAAAGGTCTGACATCAACCTCTGTTCTCCATGTACAAGTACATTACACACACACACACACACACACACATGCCAGTGAAGTGAAACCCTATAATGGCATTTGTTTCAAAGGTGAGGCATAATTAGAAACTTTTTGTCTAACAAGAGTGATTTTTGTCTTGTAATTGTATCTGTCAAGACAAAGTATGGAAGGCCCTCAGAAAACTAAAGTTCATTCTACTTTATGACCAAGTTATAGATGTCTTATCTACACATCACTGAGATAATTATACATTAATGTTTACAGCAACATTCTTTGCAATAATAATTATGGATAACACCTAGATATTGACAAACAAATGGAAATATATATGTTTGCAGGCCATAAAGTGAAAAAAAGTAATGTTGCTGTATAGAAATGGAGGTAAGCCGACTTGATCGTGGTGGATGATCGTTTTGATGTGTTCATGGATTCGGTTGGCAAAAATTTTATTAAGTATTTTTGCATTGATATTCATAAGTGAAATTAGTAGGAAATTCTCTTCCTTTGTTGGATCTTTGTGTGGTTTTGGTATCAGCTTAATTGTGGCTTCATAAAAGGAGTTGGGTAGTGTTCCTTCTGTTTCTATTTTGTGGAATAGTTTGAAGAGTATTGGTATTAGATCTTCTATGAAGGTCTGATAGAATCTGCACTGAAGCCATCTGGTCCCATGCTTTTTTTTTGGTTGGGAGACTTTCTATGACCCCTTTTATGTCTTTAGGGGTTATGGGACTGTTTAGATGATCTATTTGATCCTGATTTAATTTTGGTATTTGGTATCTGTCTAGGAAATTGTCCATTTCCTCCAGATTCTCCAGTTGTGTTGAGTATAGGCTTTGGTAGTAAGATCTGATGATTTTTTGAATTTCCTCAGTTTCTGTTGTTAAATATCCCTTTTCATTTCTAATTTTGTTAATCTGTATACTATCTCTGTGCCCTTTGGTTAGTCTGCCTAAGGGTTTATCTATCTTGTTGATTTCCTCATAGAACCAGCTCCTGGTTTTGTTGATTCTTTGTATGGTTGTCTTAGTTTCTATTTGATTGATTTCAGCCCTGAGTATGATGATTCCCTGCCTTCTACTCCTCCTGGGTGAATTCACTTCTTTTTGCTCCAGGGATTTCAGGTGTGTCATTAAGCTGCTAGTGTATGTTCTCTCCATTTTCTTTTTGGAGGCACTCAGGGCTATGAGTTTTCCTCTTAGCACTGCTTTCATTGTGTCCCATAGATTTGGGTATATTGTGTCGTCATTTTCATTAAATTCTAAAAAGCCTTTAATTCCTTTCTTTATTTCTTCCTTGACCAAGGTATCATTGAGTAGATTATTGTTCGGTTTCCATGTGTTTGTGGGCTTTCTGTTGTTTTTGATGCTATTGAAGACCACTTTTACTCCATAGTGATCTGATAGGAGGCATGGGATTAGTTCGATCTTCTTATATTCGTTGAGGTCTGTCTTGTAATTATATGGTCAATTTTGGAGAAGGTACTATGAGGTGCTGAGAAAAAGATATATTCTTTTGCTTTAGGGTGAAATGTTCTATATATATATATATCTGTTAACTCTAATTCGTCCAAAGCTTCAATTAGTTTCACTGTGTCCCTGTTCAGTTTCTGTTTTCCTGATCGGTCCATTGAGGAAAGTGCATTGTTGAAGTCACCCACAATTATTGTGTTAGGAGCAAAGTGTCAAAAGAACAAAATGGCAACCAACAAATTGGGAAAAGATCTTCACCAACCCTATATCCAATAGAGGGCTAATATCCAATATATACAAAGAACTCAAGAAGTTAGACCCCAGGGAACCAAATAACCCAATTAAAACGTGGGGTACAGACCTAAACAAAGAATTTTTTCCTGTAGAAATTTGGATGGCTGAGAAGCACTTTAAAAAATGCTCAACATCATTAACCGTTAGGGAAATTCAGATCAAAACCACCCTGAGATTTCACCTCACACCAGTCAGAATGGCTAAGGTTAAAAACTCAGGAGACAGCAGGTGTTGGCAAGTATGTGGAGAAAGAGGAACACTCCTTCACTGCTGGTGGGATTGTAAGATGGTATAACCACTCTGGAAATCAGTCTGGCAGTTCCTAAGAAAATTGGACATGAGACTTACAGAGGACCCTGCTATTTCTCTCCTGGGCATATACCCAGAGGATTCCTTAGCATGCAATAAGGACACATGCTCCTCTATGTTCGTAGCAGCCTTATTTATAATAGCCAGAAGCTGGAAAGAACCCAGATATCCCTCAGTGGAGGAATGGATACAGAAAATGTAGTATATATACACAATGAAGTACTATTCAGCAATTAAAAACAACGAATTCATGAATTTTTTTTAGGCAAATGGATGGAACTGGAAAATATCACCCTAAGTGAGGTAATGCAATCACAATAGAATACACAAGGAATGCAATCATTGATAAGTGGATATTAATTAGCCTTGAAGCTCTGAACACTGAAGATACAATTAGCATATCAAATGATTCCCATGAAGAAGGAAGAGGAGGGCCCTAATCCTAGAAAGGCTTGATCCAGCATTGTAGTGGAATATCCAGGACAGAGAAAAGGGAGGGGGAAAGACAGGAGAATGGATGGAGAGAAGAGGACTTATGGGACATATGGTGGGGGGAATTGGGAAAGGGGAAAGCTTTTAGAATGTAAACAAAGAATATAGAAAATAAATAAAAAATACAAAAAGAAAGAATACCAACTATCTATGTAAAAAAAAAAAAAAGAAATGGAGGTAAGAAAGATATTTGTGCTAATTAGTCTCAGAAAGGACATTAAGATGTTTTTTTCCATTTGTCCTTCTTGGGATTTTAAATTGTACTCACAGAATCACTTATGCATACATGGTATGAAAGCAGAAGCAAGAGTCAAGCATGACTGGTAAGAAGGAAAAGGCTAAAAATGGGAGGAAGGTAAGTATGTGGCAAATAGCTCAGTAGGAAAATACTATGGAAATTTAAGAAAATGAAGGGTAAGAATTCAAAAGAAGATTCAGACAGGCTGAATGATTACTTAAAATTGTGTGTGTTTTATATATCTGTGGTGGTGGTGTATAGTGAATATACACACATGCATTCAAGTGCTAAAGTGTATCTGAAAAAAAGACAACTGTTGGGATACAGTTCTTTCCTTATACCATGGAGTTCTCTATGAACTTAGGTCCTCAGGCTTGTGTAACAAGCCATCTCACTGGCTCCCAGTACCACAAAGCTAAGCAAAGAATTCTCAACTGGGCAATCTCAAATGTCTGTAAAGAACTTAAAGAAATGTTCAGCATCCTTAATAATTAGAAAAATGCAAATCAAAACAACCGTGAGTTTCCATGTCACCACTTCGAACAGCTAAGATCAAAAACTCAGGTAACTGCACATGTTGGTGAGAATGTGGAAAAAGAGGAACACTCCTCCACTACTGGTGGGATTGCAAGCTGGAACAACCACTCTGGAAATCAAACTGGTTGTTTCTCAGAAAATTAGAAATAGTTCTAACTGAAGACCCAGATATACAAGTACTAGGCATATACTCAAGTGATGCTCCAACATATAACAAGGACACATGCTCCACTATGTTCATAGTTGCCTTATTTATAAGAAACAGAAGTTGAAAAAAACACAGATGTCCCTCAACAGAAGAATGAATACAGAAAATGTGGTACATCTACACAGTGGAGTACTACACAGCTATTAAAAACAATTACTTCATGTAATTCATAGGCAAATAGATGGAACTAGAAAATATTATCCCAAGTGAGGTAACCCAGATACAAAGGAACACACATGCTATGTAGTCATTGATAAGTGGATTTTAACCCAAAAGCTCAGAATACCCATGATAAAACCCAGAAACGATATGGAGCTTAGGAAAAAGTGATATCAAAGTGTGGATGTTGAACTCCTACATAGAAGGGGGAACAAAATCATTGGAGGTAGAAGGAAAGAGGGACCTGAGAAGAACAGAGGAGAGAAAGGGGAAAAGGGGTCAGGATCTGATATTCAAAGGGACAAGGGAGAAGTACAGAGGGTCAGGAAATCAAATAAAACCGTGTAGCAGTGGAGCATGAGGAACTGAGGGTAGCCACTGAAAAGTCCCAGATGCCAGGGAAGTGAGAGCCTCTCAGGACCAAACCAGGATGACTTTAGCCAAAATAGGCAACAAAGAGGTAGGAGTACCTGAAGAGACCACCTCCAGTAGATAGACATGGTCTCCAGTTGAGGGATAGTGCTTCCCACCCATCTCAAAATTGTTAAGCCAGAAATGTTTCTGTCCAAATGAAAGACAGGGACAAAAAATGGAACAGAGACTGAAGAAAAGGCCATCCAGAGACTGCCCGACATAGGGATCCATCCCATCTGCAGACACCAAACCACAAACACTATTGCTCTTGCCAAGAATTGCCTGCTGACAAGAACCTGGTATGTCTTTTTCCTGAGAGGTTCTATGAGAACATGACCAATACAGATGCAGAAACCCACAGACAACAATTAGACTGAGCTTGAGGACTCCAATGGAAGAGCTAGAGGAAGGAGTGAAGAAGGAGAAGAGGTTTGCAAGACCATAGAATGAATATTATCAACTAACTGGACATCCCAGAGCTCCCAGAGACAAAACCACCAACCAAAGCGTACACATGGAGGGATTCATGGCTCCAGATTAATATGTAGCAGAAAAAGGCCTTATTTGACATCAATAGAAGTAGAGGCCTTTGGTCCTAAGGAAGTTTGATGCCCCAACATAAGGGTATGGTAAAGCTGTGAGGCTAGAGTGGGTGAGTGAATAGAGGAACATCCTTATAAGAGGCAAAGGGGAGGTGGGAGAGGGCAGATGGGACGGTGGGGTTGTGGAGGGGTGACCTGGAAGGGTGATATCATTGGAAATGTAAATAAATTAAATTATTAATAAAAATGAAAAATATCTAATATCTTCTGTATATTTATAATTACCCAAAGATACCAAATATGGTTTATTGAAGCCTCAATAGACCAAATTAAATCAAGTTCTATGCATTGAACTAGATTTTATTAGTAGTACCATATTTGAAAAAAATACAAGATCATCCATAAGAGAATGTACACAATCTGGAATTTGTGAAAATGTGGATATTTCAAAAGTGTTTATTGTATTTCTGCAAATTGTATAATCTAATATTAAATATTCTTCTCATCTAAAAATTATGGCTCTGAGAATATGTGTTTGTATATTAATCAGTAATATAAAGATTCTGACCTATGCTCTAGAAAAGTCCTATTCTGCCATGGACAACCTAGAAAATACAGAGTAACAATAAGTGCTTTAACAATTCATATGCCTAACAGGAAAGGCAGAAATTAGAAGTTTATTTGTATTCTGTGCATTATGTAAATAATAATAGTAATGATAATAGTAATGCACATTTATTAAAGTTGGCAGTTCAGCAAGGATATTTTATATGTTGTTCAAATATTCTTCAAAACAAAGCTAGCATCCCTTAAAAAGAATACTAAGCCCTGGTAGGTGGGAACCTTTGGGGGGGGGGGACTCAAACTGTATTAAGTTTAATAAAAGTTTCAAGCCACTTGATTTATGTGTTTTATAATGTTGAAATAATTTGTATGTACACTATCACAGAAGTGATTTCATGCAATATCATTAACGAAATGGCCTTTGAGAGGTAATTATGGACTGTACAAGGGCTCGCTGCCTGATTCTGTATGTACAAGTTATTCTAGCCTTTATTTACATACAGTGTTAAGACAGCAAAAATTAATTTAATTACTTCACCTTCTTGAAGTTATATGATTATGATGAGTTTCTTATGCATGAAAAAGTCCATATTGATTTTTTAATTTTCATAATAGAAACATGAATTATGTCTTTTTAAAGGAATAAACATGCAAAATGAGCTATTTGAGGTGCCAAACTATAGATAATGAAACATTAAATTTGAGAAGAAAAATGAGACCAGAAAAATCATTCATTAAAGTCCTTACAACTTCCATCAAATTACAAAATGGGAGGGAAAATTACTCTATATAGTCTAGTAATTTAAATATGATTTAACTAAAACCACATGAAATTCGGTAATATCTTGAACTTTCCTATCTAAAAAAAATAAAAAAATAAAAAAAGCAAAAAACAACATGCTTCCAGCATAGCTTCATGGGAGGCTTGAGACACATTTGAAGACAGGATAAAAAGCATACAATAAACTCACAAAGCTCAGTGGGATCATCCTTATAGCAATATGCATTTGCCAAAGTTAGACCTTGGGTTTCTAAAAGTAATTTTTAGAAAGCTTGAGCAAATATCTATCATTTTATCCAATGCAAGGGTAAAATTTGTCTACCAGTCATTTTTGTTTTAAAGAAAATTTCAGTGTTTACATTGGGCAACATTGCAAGCTGATGGTGCTCTGTTCTGTCCCTGGCCCCAAATTAGAATTTTCAGTATAAAGAAAGCAAAGTTATTACTTATGAGTTATCAAGTTCATAAGTTCATAATTTCAGAATTGTTTTCACTTTCTAATGAGAACTTAAGCTGGAAGAGCAGGCACAGCCAGGCAGTGGTGGCACATACCTGTAATCCCAGCACTCTGGGAGGCAGAGGCAGGTGGATTTCTGAGTTGGAGGCCAGCCTGGTCTACAGAGTGAGTTCCAAGACTGCCAGGGCTATACAGAGAAACCCTGTCTCAAAAAAAAAAATCCAAAAAAACCAGAAAAAAACAAAGAAGAGCAGACACAATTTATGTAACTTTACCTTTTCTGAAATTAAGTAAACAATACATGTCTGTTGTGGGTTGAACTATGGACAAGCAGATGAGGAAATATATGAAAGGATTACCTTTAACATTAGTAGTTTCACATAAAAAATTTTAAAATATTTTTGAGTCTCTTTACATGCAACATTAATTTTTCTAATTTTAGAATTAAGGGCACAGAAATATATTTATTAATATATCAGTATATAGTAGCCACATCTTGAGGTAAGATGAAGAGATATAGTCATGTCCATGTCCACACTTTTTAAAATACTTCATTTTAATTGTATGTATAGTTGTGTGTCTATGTATGTGCATGCCACTTGTTTGGGGTGCCCAGGGAGTTCAGAGAAAGACACTAGATTCCTTGCTCCTGGAGTTATAGATGGTTCTGAGTCATCAAATATGGTGCTAGTAACTGAACTCAGGTTCTCTGAAAGAGCAGCTAGAACTCTTCCCTGAGGCTCATTGCTCCAGCCAGTAGGGTTTTTCTTGTTGGTTTCATTGATGTTCTTGTTGTCACATGTTCATCTGTTAGTTACTGATATAATTTTTTTTTACTCACCACCTTCTTTATGACTACATGATACTGCCCTATTTTGCTGATTACAGAAATCCTAGCTCATAGGATTTTTTTCCTTGCTGGCAGTACAAAAATGATGTCACTGTATTGTCTCTAACTCCATTTATAAAGATGATAGGATTTTGAACAAGAACATTGGCTAAAAATGTACTATATAAAATGGAACCATGATGATATATGCAAACCATGAAAATTATGTCTAAACATTCATATCTATAGAAGATTGAACAAAAATACACAAGATGTTCATGAAACTCTAACCAAACCTAGATAATTTTACAATTTTTTTTTACTGAGAATAGGACCTGTTTCTTGAAAACAACAAAACACACATAATCAAAACAAAAAGGTGAAATACACAATTTTTTATTTGAGACCTCAGTATTTGTAGGGTATCTTTTTCCTCTAAAACAATGAAAATAAAAAAAAAAAAGCCCAAGCAGTTTCATTAGAAAGACATAAAGTAAAGTACTGTGTATAATTTTTGACATCAAGATGTACTGGAAATGACTGTATTTTCCATAGCATGGCAGTTAACATAATAGCAAAACATAGACTCAAGCATTGCATATCATCTGGAAAAAGGCACATGCATATGTGAAAACCTGATTTTCTACAAGATTCAAAGGCATTGTAATGATGAAAATGAGTATTATCAATACATGTTGCTAAATCAATTATCTTTAAGAAATGTAACACCCCTCGACATTTCAGTTTATAAAAAAACTAACTCAAAACAGACTTAAAAATTCAGTGTATAACTAATTTTTGTATTTCTAGAATTGAACTTTAGAAAACTTATTTTTGAAAAATTCATTTACTTTTTATTAATTTGTTCATTTTTATTGATGAGTGCTCTATCTACACATATTTCTGCATGTCAGAAGAGGTATTGGATCCCCTTATAGTTGGCTATGAGTCACCATGTAAGTTCTGGGAACTAAAACCAGGACCTCAGTACTCCTAGCCTTTGACCAATCTCTCTATTCTAACTTCCACTTCAAAATTCTTTTATGTAGGCTAATATTTTCTAAGAAAAACAAAATCATGATTTATTACAGTAAATTAGATATCACACAAATTAAGCTCTTCTCCTTTTTAAAACAAAAATATTTTCAAAATGAGAACAACAAGTTATAGACTGAAAGAAAAGACATGTGAATGTTTCACTGGTAAACCACATTCATGTAGACACATGAAATACCAGTGAATACAATAGGAAACAAAATGTAGTTTTAAAAGGACAAGGACTTCGAAGATTTTTTTTATAAGTAAGCAAATAGCAAACACACAAAAATTCAAGAACATTACTAAAATTATGAAATAACCTCTGAAGGAGGATTGCTGCCTGTAAAAGATAAGCCAGCTCCTGCTGTTTCCGCATCCTGACTCACTTGGCTCTTTAACATTTCCACCAGGAACTTATGAAGTAGTTAGGTACCCTGCACACTGGCCAACATGTGAGAAACTACAGACCTTTGTGTTCACTAAAGAAACATCATATGAGAGTGCAGAGAAGCTTGTTGAAGACAAACTGCTAAAATTGCCAAGTGTGCTTCAGCTGTAGGACTGGCCAGCCCTTTCTAGCAGCCATCCAAAGAAACACTATTCAGCAGTCTTAGGAAGAATGAATTCTTGGCATATTCAACACATGGGTGGGTCTCAGAGTTATAGTGCTAAATGGAAGGAGGCTAAGAAACGGCTTTTTTTGTTTGTTTGTTTGTTTGTTTGTTTGTTTGGATTTGGTTTTTTCGAGACAGGGTTTCTTTTTATAGCCCCGGCTGTCCTGGAACTCACTCTGTAGACCAGGCTGGCCTCGAACTCAGAAATCCACCTGCCTCTGCCTCCCAGAGTGCTGGGATTACAGGCGTGGGCCACCACCACCCAGCTGAGAAAAGGCTCTTAATTTATGTAGCTTCCTGAAAAGCAAAACTTTTAGAATGGCAATAGTGGCTTCGTAGTGTCCAGAGGCACTAACTCACAAGTATAATGGGAGAGTCTTAAGAATGTTTGTCCTATATCTAATGGTTTTGCAGTTTCATGTGTTCAGCAAAACTCATCACATCACACATTAAAAGAGTCAGTGGGATTGCAGATACAGTTTTTTCTTCAAAAAATCATATTAGTAAGTAGAAGAAAATAATAGCAAACATTACAGATCACCAAATGAAGCAAATATTCATACACATACGTAACTATTTATTAGTATTGGGTAGAAAAAAGGAAACATTCATAGTCACAGAAATGACTAATATTAGGAAAATGTTTTATAAGTTCACTTATCTCAAATTTATTCACCTTAAATTTATATTACACACAGACACAGACACAGACACAGACACAGACACACACACACACACACACACACACACACACACAAGCGCAGAGAGAAAATTGAATTGTATTTTTGCTGCAAAGACTATCAATTCATTTTAGATACACTATGAACATATAGATGTAAATGCATATATTTTAGATATGCTGTAGAAACACTATATATATATAGATTCACATACATTATTATTCTTTATACATACATGTATACATAAACAAACATATGTATGTGTATATAAACATATGCAATTATACAAAATTCTTCTCTTGCCAAAATAATGCATGCAGACATATTTCATCCCAATGAGCCTTACTGAATCCTGTTGAAAAGTTCGTTTCCCAGAATTTTTCCTATGGGGAAAATGTAATTGAAGATGTAACTGAATTACATAATTTTAAAATAATAACATTGCTTCTGTATGGAGCAGGATTCAATATAATTATGATCCCCCTTTTCAGGTGCACATAACTTTTATATTTTGATGTAAAAATAGTAGGAATACTTATAAACATATTACTTCTTTTAATTCCTACTTACTGGATTTCATTTTAGAATACTTCTTTACTCATGATTTCTGACTAAATGAAGCAATTTTACTTTTGAATGAACTACTAGTTGCTCTTGCTAGGAACATAAGCAGTATATATCTCTAAGAAACACTTTCATACAAAAAAATCAATGTAATAATAACTAAAATCATTACTTTAAAATAAATGGCGATACAGCTTCTTTTGTCAGTTTCTTCTAAACTTGATTCTATTTTCTACTCTCTTAACACTGTACTAATTTAGAATTCATCTACATAAGTTTCCACAAATCATGTCCCTTGTTATTGTAAAAGAGAATTTAATTAATTTCTGGGGTAAATTCCAGATCATTATAAAAACCTGGAAGGGGACCATTGTACATTTAATTAATAAATGGTAACGTGCGCTCAATTGTTCTATCCAACATGAGCACTGTAATGCTGATTATTGCTCAATATGAAATTCTTGCCAAGTGCAATCATAGGAAACCATTCTGGAAGATAAATGAGCATAAAGAAATATCAGCGGTGTTGCAGAAAGAATTCAGTGGAAACAACAGTAAATCAGAAGTAGAGATAATTCCACATGCTCTTTAGAGCTCCCTAGTTGAAAGTAAGCAGAAACCTTGATCTATTTAAATACCTTGATAGGATTTACCTAATTTGGCCTTGCTAAAGCCAAATAAATGCCACACGATCTGTTAGGGCATTTCACTGTTTTTCTTGTCTAATTTTTTTGTGCCCCTGACGACCCTGAACTTAAGTTCCTCTGCTTACCCTATGTTGGAATTATTGGTGTGTCACACCATCTAGCAAGGGCAGAAATTGTGTTTGTATGTGAATGTTCATAGATGTTCAATACTATGTGTGTGCACAGGCATATATGTCTGAGTGTGTGTATTTGTGGAGATAAAAGGATAATTTCAGATATCATCATCAGGAATCGCTTGATCTCCTATGAGACAGGGTTTCTCATTGCTTGAAGCTCAGCAATTATAATACACTAGATATTCAAGGAATCACAGAAATCTACAGTCTCTGCCTAACCAATGCTAGAACTAGAAGAGCATGGTGACAACAGCGTTTTGCTGACAAAGCCATTACTCAACTGCTCCCAAAGTCAACTTTTGATCACAGAAAGGTAATTCAAAAAACTAATGAGAGAACAAAATTTACTTGACTCACAAATATTCTGCCTGCATCAAGTTAAAAATGCAGTTTCATAATGATCTAGTAAAATGAAATTTATACTTATATCAATGTACTTAATAGTGAGGCTAAAAATGTTGAAATAAAATACTGTCTTAGAGTCAACCAGAAATCTGAAAGAGGCTGAAACTGATCCAGTTCATCTGTAGTATCTTTAGGGAGATATGAACACCAGGAGATAACAGAGTATATTAAATGACAGTGAAGAATAGTACCTCTATTGAGAAATTTATACTCACCATAAGTACAT
Source organism: Apodemus sylvaticus (assembly GCF_947179515.1). Classification (NCBI taxonomy): domain Eukaryota; kingdom Metazoa; phylum Chordata; class Mammalia; order Rodentia; family Muridae; genus Apodemus; species Apodemus sylvaticus. Next base: position 69,439,471 of record NC_067473.1, on the reverse strand, counting down.
GAATTCCATAAGCTTAATAAAGGCATTTATTATTAAATATTAAGAAAATGATGAATGTGTAAGTTCTTACTAAAAGTCTATTAGGATTTGGATATGTAATGCCTCACATAGCATATGTGTGGACAGATAGGTTCAGAGATTTTGCCTTTACTGAATATGTAAGAAAACTGAGGATGCAAGACTGAAGAAGTGGAAAGAGTTCATTGTGAGTATGCCTTTGAGGTGTATCTTCCTATCTTTCTGTGTGCTATACACATCACCTATCTATTGATTGTTCTAACTTATTTATTGATCTATCTTTATAAACCATTATTTAACTAGCTAGTTAAGTTTTCAACTATTATCTATCATCTACCTATCATCTATTTATCATCTATTTATCATCTATCATTCATCTATCAGTCATCTATCTATATCTATCATTTTATTTTCACATATCATCTATTGTTTACCTGTCTATTTTCTTTTTTTAAAAATTTTTTATTGAATATCGTCTTCGTTTACATTGCTAATGGTAAAACCTTTCCCGATTCCTCCCTCCCATAAGACCCCCAACCCCTCCCCTTCCTTCTTCTCCCTGTCTCCATATGTGTCTCTCCACCTAACACAGTCCCTCCCCACCTCAATTTCACTTTGTTAAGGGCTCTGTTGCGCCTTTACCTGATCAAGGACCATTCCTCCCACTGATGCCCAACAAGGCCTTCCTCTGTCACATTTTTGGCTGGAAACGTGTGCTGCATGGTTGATGGTTCAGTCCCTGGGAGTCTTGGGGCATCTCGGTGGTCAAAATCATTGTTCTTCCCATGGGACTGTAAACCCCTTCAGCTCCTCTGGACCATCCTCCAGCTCCTCCATTGGGGACCCCATGCCCAGTCCAATAGTTGGTTGGTAGCATCTGCCTCTGTATTGGTAAGGCTCTGGCAGGGCCCCTCCAGAGACAGCCATGGCATGCTCCTTTTGGTATACATTTCTTGTTGTCCATAGTAGTGTAAGGGTTTGTTGAGTGTTTATAGAATGAATCCCCAGGTAGGGCAGTATCTGGGTGGCCTTTACTTCAGTCTCTGTTCCACACATTGTCTCTCTTATTTCTCTTGTGGCTATTTTGTTCCCTTTCTTAGAGGAACTGAAGCACCCTAACATAAGTCCTCCTTCTTCTTGAACTTGGTGAATTGTAATGTGTTTATTTTGAGCTTTTGGGCTAACATCAGCTTATTAGTGAGTGCATACCATGTATGTTCTTTTGTGATTGGGTTGCCTCGCTCAGGATGACACTTTCTAGTTCCATCAATTTGCCTAAGAATTTCATGAATTCATCTTAGCTATTCTGACTGGTATGAGGTGGAATCTCAGTGTTGTTTTGATTTGCATTTCCCTGATAACTAAGGTTGCTGAACATTTCTTTTGGTGCTTTAGGGTAATTCGAGATTCCTCAGTAGAGAATTCCTGGTTTAGCTCTGTATCCTATTTTTTAATAGGGTTATTGACTCTCTTGAGACTAACTTCTTGATTTCTTTGCATACACTGGATATTAGTCCTCTATCAGATGTAGGTTTAGATCTTTTCCCAATTTGTTGGTTGCTGTTTTGTCCTATTGACTGCATCCTTTGCTTTACAGAAGCTTTGTAGTTTTATGAGGTCCCATTTGTTGATTCTTGTTCTTAGAGCATAAGCCATTGGTGTTCTGTTCAGAAACCTTTACCCTGTGCCCACTTGTTCAAGATTTGTCCCCACTTTCTGGAGGGTGGTCCAGAAAAGCTGAAGGGGTTTACAGCCCCATGGGAAGAACAATGATTTTGGCCACCCAGATGCCCCAAGCCTCCCAGGGACTGAGCCATCAACCAAGGGGCACACATGGATTCAGTCAAAAATGTGGTAGAGGAAGGCCTTTTTGGGCATCAGTGGGAGGAACGGTCCTTGGTCAGGTAAAGGCTCAACAGAGGCCCTAACAAAGGGAAAGCAAGGTGGGGAGGTGGGAGTGTGTTGGGTAGAGGGGCATATACATGGAGGCAGGGTGAGGAAGGAGGGGTTGGGGATCTTTAGGGATGGGGGAAATTGGAAAAGGTTTCACCATGTCAATGCAAATGAAGATGATATTCAATTAAAAAACCGATACCCCAGTGTGGGGAAATTGAGGGGGGTAGTTGGGAGTGGGTTGGGTGGAGGGGCAGAAGGTGGGAGGATGGGTTGGGGGTATTCTGGGAGGGAGATACAAGGAAAGGGTATAACATTTGAAATGTAAATGTAGAATATATTCAATAAAAATAAAAATAAAAATAAAAATAAAAAATTTCATGAATTCTTTGTTTTTTTTTATTCGATATAATTTATTTACATTTCAAATGATTTCCCCTTTTCTAGCCCCCCCACTCCCCGAAAGTCTCACAAGCCCCCTTCTCTTCCCCTGTCCTCCCACACACCCCTTCCCACTTCCCCGTTCTGGTTTTGCTGAATACTGTTTCACTGAGTCTTTCCAGAACCAGGGGCCACTCCTCCTTTCTTCTTGTACCTCATTTGATGTGTGGATTATGTTTTGGGTATTCCAGTTTTCTAGGTTAATATCCACTTATTAGTGAGTGCATGCCATGATTCACCTTTTGAGTCTGGGTTACCTCACTTAGTATGATATTCTCTAGCTCCATCCATTTGCCTAAGAATTTCATGAATTCATTGTTTCTAATGGCTGAATAGTACTCCATTGTGTTGATATAACACATTTTTTGCATCCACTCTTCTGTTGAGGGATACCTGGGTTCTTTCCAGCATCTAGCAATTATAAATAGGGCTGCTATGAACATAGTAGAACATGTATCCTTATTACATGGTGGGGAGTCTTCTGGGTATATGCCCAGGAGTGGTATAGCAGGATCTTCTGGAAGTGAGGTGCCCAGTTTTCGAAGGAACCACCAGACTGATTTCCAGAGTGGTTGTACCAATTTGCAACCCCACCAGCAGTGGAGGAGTGTTCCTCTTTCTCCACACCCTCTCCAACACCTGCTGTCTCCTGAATTTTTAATCTTAGCCATTCTGACTGGTGTAAGATGAAATCTTAGGGTTGTTTTGATTTTCATTTCCCTAATGACTAATGAAGTTGAGCATTTTTTAAGATGCTTCTCCGCCATCCGAAGTTCTTCAGGTGAGAATTCTTTGTTTAACTCTGTACCCCATTTTTAATAGGGTTGCTTGGTTTTCTGGAGTCTAACTTCTTGAGTTCTTTATATATATTGGATATTAGCCCTCTATCTGATGTAGGATTGGTGAAGATCTTTTCCCAATTTGTTGGTTGCCGATTTGTCCTCTTGATGGTGTCCTTTGCCTTACAGAAACTTTGTAATTTTATGAGGTCCCATTTGTCAATTCTTGCTCTTAGAGCATACGCTATTGGTGTTCTGTTCAGAAACTTTCTCCCTGTACCGATGTCCTCAAGGGTCTTCCCCAGTTTCTTTTCTATTAGCTTCAGAGTATCTGGCTTTATGTGGAGGTCCTTGATCCACTTGGATTTGAGCTTAGTACAAGGAGACAAGGATGGATCAATTCGCATTCTTCTGCATGCTGACCTCCAGTTGAACCAGCAGCATTTGTTGAAAAGGCTATCTTTTTTCCATTGGATGTTTTCAGCCTCTTTGTTGAGGATCAAGTGGCCATAGGTGTGTGGGTTCATTTCTAGATCTTCAATCCTGTTCCATTGATCCTCCTGCCTGTCACTGTACCAATACCATGCAGTTTTTAACACTATTGCTCTGTAGTATTGCTTGAGGTCAGGGATACTGAATCCCCCAGATTTTCTTTTGTTGCTGAGAATAGTTTTAGCTATCCTGGGTTTTTTGTTGTTCCAGATGAATTTGATAATTGCTCTTTCTAACTCTGTGAAGAATTGAGTTGGGATTTTGATGGGTATTGCATTGAATCTGTATAGTGCTTTAGGCAAAATGGCCATTTTTACTATATTGATTCTACTGATCCATGAGCATGGAAGGTTTTCCCATTTTTTGAGGTCTTCTTCCATTTCCTTCTTCAGAGTCTTGAAGTTCTTGTCATACAGATCTTTCACATGTTTGGTAAGAGTCACCCCAAGATACTTTATACTGTTTGTGGCTATTGTGAAGGGGGTCATTTCCCTAATTTCTTTCTCAGCCTGCTTATCCTTTGAGTATAGAAAGGCCACTGATTTGCTTGAGTTGATTTTATAACCTGCCACTTTCTGAAGTTGTTTATCAGCTGTAGGACCTCCCTAGTGGAGTTCTTTGGGTCACTTAGGTAGACGATCATGTCATCTGCAAATAATGATAGTTTGACTTCTTCCTTTCCAATTTGTATCCCTTTGACCTCCTTATGTTGTCGAATTGCCCGAGCTAGTACCTCAAGTACAATATTGAAAAGATAAGGAGAAAGGGGGCAGCCTTGTCTGGTCCCTGATTTCAGTGGGATTGCTTCAAGTTTCTCTCCATTTAGTTTGATGCTGGCTACCGGTTTGCTGTATATTGCTTTTACTATGTTTAGGTATGGGCCTTGAATTCCTGTTCTCTCCAAGACTTTAAGCATGAAGGGATGCTGAATTTTGTCAAATGCTTTTTCAGCATCCAATGAAATGACCATGTGGTTTTGTTTTTTGAGTTTGTTTATGAAGTGGATTGTATTGATGGATTTCCGTATATTGAACCAACCCTGCATTCCCGGGATAAAGCCTACTTGATCATGGTGGATGATCGTTTTGATGTGTTCTTGGATTCGGTTGGCAAGAATTTTATTGAGTATTTTTGCATCGATGTTCATAAGGGAAATTGGTCTGAAGTTCTCTTTCTTTGTTGGATCTTTTTGTGGCTTTGGTATCAGCGTAATTGTGGCTTCGTAGAAGGAATTGGGTAGTGTTCCTTCTGTTTCTATTTTGTGGAATAGTTTGAAGAGTATTGGTGTTAATTCTTCTTTGAAGGTCTGGTAGAATTCTGCACTGAAACCATCTGGTCCTGTGCTTTTTTTGGTTGGAAGACTTTCTATGACTCCTTCTATTTCTTTAGGCATTATGGGACTGTTTAGATGGTCTAGTTGGTCCTGATTTAATTTGGTATTTGGTATCTGTCAAGGAAATTGTCCATTTCCTCCAGATTCTCCAGTTATGTTGAGTACAGGCTCTTGTAGTAGGATCTGATGATTTTTTGGATTTCCTCAGTTTCCGTTATTATATCTCCCTTTTCATTTCTAAGTTTGTTAATTTGGATACTTTCTCTGTGCCCTTTGGTCAGTCTGGCTAAGGGTTTATCTATCTTGTTGATTTTCTCAAAGAACCAGCTCCTGGTTTTGCTGATCTTTGTTTCTACTTGATTGATTTCGGCCCTGAGTTTGATGATTTCCTGCCTTCTACTCCTCCTTCTTTTTGTACTAGGGCTTTCAGGTGTGTCATTAAGCTGGTGATGTATGCTCTCTCCATTTTCTTTTTGGAGGCACTCAGGGCTATGAGTTTTCCTCTTAGCACTGCTTTCATTGTGTCCCATAGATTTGGGTATGTTGTGTTTTCATTTTCATTGTGTTCTAAAAAGTTTTTAATTTCTTTCTTTATTTCTTCCTTGACCAAGCTATCATTGAGTAGAGTATTGTTCAGTTTCCACGTGTATGTGGGTTTTCTGTTGTTTCTGTTGCTATTGAAGACCACTTTTACTCCATAGTGATCAGATAGGAGGCATGGGATTAGTTCTATCTTCTTATATTTGTTGAGGTCTGTCTTGTGACCAATTATGTGGTCGATTTTGGAGAAGGTACCATGAGGTGCTGAGAAAAAGGTTTATTCTTTTGTTTTAGGATAGAATGTTCTATATATATCTGTTAAATCTAATTGGTCCAAAGCTTCAATTAGTTTCATTGTGTCCCTGTTTAGTTTCTGTTTTCCTGATCGGTCCATTGAGGAAAGTGCAGTGTTGAAGTCACCCACAATTATTGTGTTAGGTGCAATGTGTGCTTTTAGTTTTAATAAAGTTTCTTTTACGAAAGAGGGTGCCCTTGCATTTGGGGCATAGATGTTCAGGTTTGAGAGTTCTTCTTTTTGTATTTTTCCTTTGACCAGCAAGAAGTGTCCCTCAGGGTCTCTTTTGATGACTTTGGGTTGAAAGTCAGTTTTATCTGATATTAAAATGGCTACTCCAGCTTGTTTCCTGAGACCATTTGCTTGTAAAATTGTCTTCCAGCCTTTTACTCTAAGGTAGTATTTGTCTTTGACCCTGAGGTGTGTTTCCTGTAAGCAGCAAAATGTAGGGTCCTGTTTACGTATCCATTCAGTTAGTCTGTGTCTTTTTATTGGGGCATTAAGTCCATTGATGTTAAGAGATATTAAGGAATAGTGATTGTTACTTCCTATCATTTTTGACGTTATTTTTTAAATTTGAATGCTTAACTTCTTTTGGGTTTGATGAAAGGTTACTATCTTGCTTTTTCCAGGGTGAAGTTTCCCTCCTTGTATTGATGTTGTCCTCCTATTATCCTTTTTAGGGCCGGGTTTGTGGATAGATATTGGGTAAACTTGGTTTTGTCATGAAATATCTTAGTTTCTCCATCTATGGTGATTGAGAGTTTTGCTGGATATAGTAGTTTTGGTTGGCATTTGTGTTCTCTTAGAGTCTGCATGAGATCTGCCCAGGACCTTCTAGCCTTCATAGTCTCAGGTGAAAAGTCTGCTGTGATTCTGATAGGTCTTCCTTTATATGTTACTTGGCCTTTTTCTCTTACTGCCTTTAGTATTCTTTCTTTGTTTAGAACATTTGGTGTTTTGATTATTATGTGACGGGAAGTATTTCTGTTCTGGTCCAGTCTGTTTGGAGTTCTGTAGGCTTCTTGTATATTCATGGGCATCTCTCTCTTTAGGTTAGGGAAGTTTTCTTCCATAATTTTATTGAAGATATTTGCTGGCCCTTTAAGTTGTAAATCTTCACTCTCATCTATGCCTATAATCCTTAGGTTTGGTCTTCTCATTGTGTCCTGGATTTCCTGGATATTTTGGGTTACAAACTTTTTGCATTTTGCATTTTCTTTAACTGTTGAGTCCATGGTTTCTATGGAATCTTCAGCATCTGAGATTCTTTCTTCAATCTCTTGTATTCTGGTGTTGATATTTGCATCTCTGTCCCCTGATTTCTTCCCAAGGCTTTCTATCTCCAAAGTTGTCTCCCTTTGAGTTTTCTTAGTTGTTTCTACTTCTGATTTTAGATCCTGGATGGCTTTGCTTAGCTCCTTCACTTGCATGTTTGTGTTTTCCTGTAATTCTTTAAGAGATTTTTGTGTTTTCTCTTTCATGACCTCAGCCTGTTGACCAAAGTTCTCCTGTATTTCTTTAAGACATTTTTGTGTTTCGTCTTTCATGACCTCAGCCTGTTGACCAAAGTTCTCCTGTATTTCTTTAAGTGTTTTTTTCATTTCCTCCTTGTTGGCTTTTGTATTCTCCTGGATTTCTTTCAATCATTTTTGTGTTTCCCTTGCAAGGGCTTCTAACTTTTGATCCATTTTCTCCTGAATTTCTTTAAGTATGTCCTTCATGTGTTCCTGTACCAGCATCATGACCAGGGATTTTAAATCCAAATCTTGTTTTACTGGTGTGATGGGGTATCCAGGACATGTTGGTAGAGGAGAATTGGGTTCAGATGTTGCCATATTGCCTTGATTTCTGTTAGTGACATTCCTGCATTTGCCTTTTGCCATCTAGTTCTCACTGGTGTTAGTTTGTCTTGTCAGTGCTGGACTCACCAGTGCAAGCTGCCCCTTCCCAGTTGGCCTCTGGTGCACAGCTTACCTCCTGCACTGCTTGTAGACAGGGTGCTGCTGCCCAGGCTGTTCAGATCCCAAAGCAGGCTCCTGAAGGCTCCTGCTGGGGCCCGCTGGATTCACTGGAGCAGACTGACTTCTCCCAGTTGGCCGCCCGGAAGCCCAGCTAGCCACTTGCAGGACTTGGAGATGTGGTGCTGCCGCCCAGGCTGATCTGGATCCGGAAGCAGAGAGAATTCTTTGTTTTTAATAGCTCCATTGTGTATATATACCATAGTTTCTGTATCCATTCCTCTGTTGAGGGACATCTGTGTTCTTTCCATCTTCTGTGTATTATAAATAAGGCAGCTATGAACATAGTGGAGCATGTGTCCTTGTTACATGTATGAGTATCTTCTGGGTATATGCCCAGGAGTGGTAGAGCTGGGTCTGCTGGTATGTCTATGTCTAATTCTGAAGAATCACCAAACTGATTTCCAGAGTGTTTTTACCAGCTTGGAATCCCACCAACAACAGAGAAGTGTTCCTTTTTCCCCACATTCTCTCCAGCATCTGCTGTCCCCTGAGTTTTTCATCTTAGCTATTCTGACTGGTGTAAGGTGGAATCTCAGTGTTGTTTTGATTTTGATTTCCCTGATAACTAAGAATGCTGAACATTTCTTTAGGTGCTTTAGAGCCATTTGATTTTCCTCAGTTGAGAATTCCCTGTTTAGCTCTGTACCCCATTTTAATAAGGTTATTTGACTCTCTCGAGACTAACTTCTTGAGTTTTTGTATACATTGGATATTAGTCCTCTATCAGATTTTGGGTTGGTAAAGATCTTTTCGCAATTTGTTGGTTGCCATTTTGTCCTATTGATTGTCTCCTTTGCTTTACAGAAGCTTTGCAGTTTTATGAGGTCCCATTTGTTGATTCTTGTTCTTAGAGAATAAGCCATTGGTGTTCTGTTCAGAAACTTCCCCTGTGCCCACGTGTTCAAGATTCGTCCCCACTTTCTCCTATATAACCTTCAGTATATATGGTCTTATATATGGTCTTATATATGGATCCTTGATCCTCTTGTACTTGAGCTTTGTACCAGGAGATAAAAAAGGGTCAATACCTAAACACAGTAAAAGCAATATACAGCAAACCGGTAGCCAGCATCAAACTAAATGGAGGGAAACTTGAAGCAATCCCACTAAAATCAGGGACTAGACAGGGCTGCCCCCTTTCTCCTTATCTTTTCAATATTGTACTTGAGGTACTAGCTCAGGCAATTCGACAACATAAGGAGGTCAAATGGATACAAATTGGAAAGGAAGAAGTCAAACTATCATTATTTGCAGATGACATGATAGTCTACCTAAGTGATCCAAAAAACTCCACTAGAGAACTCCTACAGCTGATAAACAACTTCAGCAAAGTGGCAAGTTATAAAATCAACTCAAGCAAATCAGTGGCCTTCCTATACTCAAAGGATAAGCAGGCTGAGAAAGAAATTAGGGAAATGACCCCCTTCACAATAGCCACAAACAGTATAAAGTATCTTGGGGTGACTCTTACCAAACATGTGAAAGATCTGTATGACAAGAACTTCAAGACTCTGAAGAAGGAAATGGAAGAAGACCTCAAAAAATGGGAAAACCTCCCATGCTCATTGGTCGGCAGGATCAATATAGTTAAAATGGCCATTTTGCCAAAAAGCAATATACAGATTCAATGCAATACCCATCAAAATCCCAACTCAATTCTTCACAGAGTTAGAAAGAGCAATTATCAAATTTATCTGGAACAACAAAAAACCCAGGATAGCTAAAACTATTCTCAGCAACAAAAGAAATTCTGGGGAAATCAGTATCCCTGACCTCAAGCAATACTACAGAGCAATAGTGTTAAAAACTGCATGGTATTGGTACAGTGACAGGCAGGAGGATCAATGGAATAGGATTGAAGATCCAGAAATGAACCCACACACCTATGGCCATTTGATCCTCGACAAAGGGGCTGAAAACATCCAATGGAAAAAAGATAGCCTTTTCAACAAATGCTGCTGGTTCAACTGGAGGTCAGCATGCAGAAGAATGAGAATTGATCCATCCTTGTCTCCTTGTACTAAGCAAATCCAAATGGATCAACGACCTCCACATAAAGTCAGACACTCTGAAGCTAATAGAAAAGAAGCTGGGGAAGACCCTTGAGGACATCGGTACAGGGAGAAAATTTCTGAACATAACACCAATAGCATATGCTCTAAGATAAAAAATTGACAAATGGGACCTCATAAAATTACAAAGTTTCTGTAAGGCAAAGGACACCATCAAAAGGACAAATCAGCAACCAACAAATTGGGAAAAGATCTTCAGCAATCCTACATCAGATAGAGGGCTAATATCCAATATATATAAAGAACTCAAGAAGTTAGACTCCACAAACCGAACAACCCTATTTAAAATGGGGTACAAAGTTAAACAAAGAATTCTCAGCTGAAGAACTTCGGATGGCAGAGAAGCATCTTTAAAAATGCTCAACTTCATTAGTCATTAGGGAAATGAAAATCAAAACAACCCTGAGATTTCACCTTACACCAGTCAGAAAGGCTAGGATTAAAAATTCAGGAGACAGCAGGTGTTGGAGAGGGTGTGGAGAAAGAGGAACACTCCTCCACTGCTGGTGGGGTTGCAAATTGGTACAACCACTCTGGAAATCAGTCTGGCGCTTCCTTCGAAAACTGGGCACCTCACTTCCAGAAGATCCTGCTATACCACTCCTGGGCATATACCCAGAGGATTCCCCACCATGTAATAAGGATACATGCTCTACTATGTTCATAGCAGCCCTATTTATAATTGCCAGATGCTGGAAAGAACCCAGGTATCCCTCAACAGAAGAGTGGTATATCTACACAATGGAGTACTATTCAGCCATTAGAAACAATGAATTCATGAAATTCTTAGGCAAATGGATGGAGCTAGAGAACATCATACTAAGTGAGGTAACCCAGACTCAAAAGGTGAATCATGGTATGCACTCACTAATAAGTGGATATTAACCTAGAAAACTGGAATACCCAAAACATAATCCACACATCAAATGAGGTACAAGAAGAAATGAGGAGTGGCCCCTTGTTCTGGAAAGACTCAGTGAAGCAGTATTCGGCAAAACCAGAACGGGGAAGTGGGAAGGGGTGGGTGGGAGGACAGGGGGAGAGAAGGAGGTCTATGGGACTTTCGGGGAGTGGGGGGCTTGAAAAGGGGAATCATTTGAAATGTAAATAAAAAATATATCGAATAAAAAAAAGTGAAAAAAAATGGGTCAATTTGCATTTTTCTGCATGCAGATCTCCAGTTGATTTAGCACCATTTGTTAAAAATGGTATCTTTTTTTCTACTGGATGTTTTTAGCTCCTTTGTCAAATATCAAGTGACAGTACTTGTTTGGGTTCATTTCTGGGTCTTCAATTCTATTCCATTGATCTTCTGGCCTGTCTGCACACCAATACGAAACAGTTATCACTACTGCTCTGTAGTAGAGCTTGAGGTCATGGATGGTGATTACCCAGAAGATCTTTTGTTGTGGAGAATAGTTTTTGCTATCCTGGGTTTTTGGTTATTCCAGATGAATTTGAGAATTGCCCTTTCTATATATATGAAGAATTGATTTGGGATTTTGATGGGGACTGCATTGAATCTGTAGATTGCTTTCGGCAAGATGGCCATTTTTACTATATTGATTTTACCAATCCATGAACATGGAAGATCTTCCCACCTTCTGAGACTTTCTTCGATTTCTTTCTTCAGAGACTTAAAGTTCTTGTCATATAGGTCTTTCAGTTGCTTCGGTAGGATCACACCTAGGTATGACATATTATTTGGAACTATTGTGAAGGGTGTCATTTCCCTAATTTTGTTCTCCTCTTGTTTATCCTTTGAGTAAAGAAAGACTACAGATTTGCTTGAGTTAATTTTATAACTAGCCACTTTGCTGAAGTTGTTTATCAGATTTAGGAGTTCTCTGGTGGAAATCTTGGGGTTGCTTAAGTATACTATCATATCATCTGCAAATAGTGATATTTTGACTTCTTCCTTTCCAATTTCTATACCTTTGACCTCCATTTTCTGTTTGTTTGTTCTGGATAGGAATTCAAGTACTATATTGAATAGATAGGGAGAGAGTGGGCAGCCTTGTCTGGTCCCCAGTTTTAGTGGGATTGCTTCAAGTTTCTCTCCATTTAACTTGAGGTTGGCTACCAGTTTGTAGTATATTGCTTTCACTATGTTTAGGTATGGGCCTTGGATTCCCAATCTCTCCTTTTATCATGAAGGGATGTTGGATTTTGTCAAAAGCCTTTTCAGCATCTAATGAAATGACCATGTGGATCTTTTTCCTTTAGTTTGCTTATGTAGTGGATTACATTGACAGATTTCTGTGTATTGAACCATCTCTGCATCCCTGGATGAAGCCTACCTGATCGTGGTGAATTATAGTTTTGATGCATTCTTGGATTTGGTTGGCCAGGATTTTGTTCACTATTTTTGCATCAATGTTCAGGAGGGAGATTGGTCTGAAGTTCTCCTTCCTTGTTTGGTCTTTGTTTGGTTTAGGTATAAGCCTTATTGTGGCATCATAGAATGAGTTGGGTAGTGTTCCTTGAGTTTCAATTTTATGGAAACATTTGAAGAGTATTGGTATTAACTCTTCTTTGAAGATCTGATAGAATTCCCCGCTAAACCGATATGGTCCTGGGCTTTTTTTTTTTAATTATTTTTTATTCGATATAATTTATTTACATTTCAAATGATTTCCCCTTTTCTAGCCCCCCACTCCCCGAAAGTCCCATATGCCCCCTTCTCTTCCCCTGTCCTCCCACCTACCCCTTCCCACTTCCCCGTTCTGGTTTTGCCGAATACTGTTTCACTGAGTCTTTCCAGAACCAGGGGCCACTCCTCCTTTCTTCTTGTATCTCATTTGATGTGTGGATTATGTTTTGGGTATTCCAGTTTTCTAGGTTAATAACCACTTATTAGTGAGTGCATACCATGATTCACCGTTTGAGTCTAGGTTACCTCACTTAGTATGATGTTCTCTAGCTCCATCCATTTGCCTAAGAATTTCATGAATTCGTTGTTTCTAATGGCTGAATAGTACTCCATTGTGTAGATATATCACATTTTTTGCATCCACTCTTCTGTTGAGGGATACCTGGGTTCTTTCCAGCATCTGGCAATTATAAATAGGGCAGCTATGAACATAGTAGAGCATGTATCCTTATTACATGGTGGGGAATCCTCTGGGTATATGCCCAGGAGTGGCATAGCAGGATCTTCTGGAAGTGAGGTGCCCAGTTTTCAGAGGAACCGCCAGACTGATTTCCAGAGTGGTTGTACCAATTTGCAACCCCACCAGCAGTGGAGGAGTGTTCCTCTTTCTCCACACCCTCTCCAACACCTGCTGTCTCCTGAATTTTTAATCCTAGCCTTTCTGACTGGTGTAAGATGAAATCTTAGGGTTGTTTTGATTTGCATTTCCCTAATGACTAATGAAGTTGAGCATTTTTTAAGATGCTTCTCCGCCATCCGAAGTTCTTCAGGTGAGAATTCTTTGTCTAACTCTCTACCCCATTTTTAATAGGGTTGTTCGGTTTTCTGGAGTCTAACTTCTTGAGTTCTTTATATATATTGGATATTAGCCCTCTATCTGATGTAGGATTGGTGAAGATCTTTTCCCAATTTGTTGGTTGCCGATTTGTCCTCTTGATGGTGTCCTTTGCCTTACAGAAACTTTGTAATTTTATGAGGTCCCATTTGTCAATTCTTGATCTTAGAGCATACGCTCTTGGTGTTCTGTTCAGAAACTTTCTCCCTGTACTGATGTCCTCAAGGGTCTTCCCCAGTTTCTTTTCTATTAGCTTCAGAGTGTCTGGCTTTATGTGGAGGTCCTTGATCCATTTGGATTTGAGCTTAGTACAAGGAGACAAGGATGGATTGATTCGCATTCTTCTGCATGCTGACCTCCAGTTGAACCAGCACCATTTGTTGAAAAGGCTATCTTTTTTCCATTGGATGTTTTCAGCCTCTTTAATTTATTTTGATGGGAGCCTATTAATGATTGCTTCTATTTCCTCAGGGCTTATGGCACCATTTAGATCATTTATCTGATCCTGTTTTAAAGTTGGCACCTGATATGTATCTAGAAAGTTGTCCATTTCATCCAGGTTTTCAAACCTTGTAGAGTATAAGCTCTTGTAGTTGGATCTGATGATTTTTTTTAATTTCCACAGTTTCTATTGTTGTCTCCCTTTTTATTTATGATTTTATTAATTTGGATACCATTTCTGTGCCCTCTGGTTAGTCTGGCTAAGGATTTATCTATCTTGTTAATGTTTTTGAAGAACCAGCTCCTTGTTTTGTTGATTCTTTGTATAGTTCTTTTTGCTTCTGTTTGGTTGATTTCAGCCCTATGTTTGATTATTTTCTGCTGTCTACTCATCTTAGGGGTATTTGCATCCTTTTGTTCTAGAGCTTTCAAGTACACTGTCAAACTGTTAGTGTAAGCTCTCTCCATTCTCGTTTTGGAGGCACTCAGAGCTATGAGTTTTCCTCTTAGCACTGCTTTCACTGTGTCCCATAAATTCTGGTATGATGTATCGTCATTTTCATTAAATTCTAAAAAGTCTTTAGTTTCTTTATTTCTTTCCTGACCAAGCTATCTTTGAGGAGAGCATTGTTCAAGGTCCATGTGTATGTGTGTTTTCCATTGCTTTTGTTTGAGCTTAAGACCAGCCTTAGGCTGTGGTGAGCTGATAAAATACATAGAATAATTTCAATATTTCTGATCTGTTGACACCTATTTTGTGACCAATTATATGGTCAGTTTTTGAGAAGGTACTATGATGTGCTGAAAAGAAGGTATAGTCCTTTGCTTTAGGGTGGAATGTTCAATAAATATCTGTTAGATCCATTTGGTCCATAACTTCAGTTAGTTTCACTGTATCTCTGTTTAGCTTCTGATTCCATGATTTGTCCATTTTTGAAAGTGGGATGTTGAAGTCTCCCACTATTATTGTGTGGGGTGCAATGTATGCTTTGAGCTTTATTAAAGTTTCTTTAATGAATGTGGGTACCCTTGCGTTTGGAGCATAGATGTTCAGAATTGAGAGTACATCTTGGAAGACTTTTCCTTTGACCAGTATGAAGTGTCCCTCCTTATCTTTTTTGACAACTTTTGGTTGAAAGTCAATTTTGTCTGATATAAGAATGGCCACTCCAGTTTTTTTCTAGGGACCATTTGCTTGGAAAATTGTTTTCCAACCTTTGACTTTTAAATAGTGACTGTCTTTGTCATGGAGGTGGGTTTCTTGTATACAGCAAGACCTTGGGTCCTGTTTACATATACAGGACTGTCAGTCTATTTCTTTTTGTAGAGAAATTGAGACTATTGATATTAAGAGATATTAAAGAAAACTGATTGTTGCTTACTGTTATCTTCTTAGTTAAAGGTGAAATTCTGATTCTGCATCTATTTTCTATTGGGTTTGTTGAAAGATTACCTTGTTAATTTTTCTACAATGTGGTTTGCTGACTTGTGTTGGTATTTTCCTCCCATTATCCTTTGCAGAGCTGGATTTGTGGAAAGATATTGTGTAAATTTGCTTTTGTCATGGAATGTCTTGTTTTTTCCCTCTATGGTAATTGAAAGTTTTGCTGGGTATAGTAGTCTGGGCTGATATTTATATTTTCTTGGGGTCTGTATGACCCTATCTGACCAGGCTCTTCTGGCTTTCAGAGTCTCTGGTGAGAATACTGGTGTAATTCTGATAAATCTGCCTTTATACATTATTTGACCTTTTTTCTCTCACTGCTTTTAATATTCTTTCTTTGTTTAGTGAATTTGGTGTTTTGATTATTATGTGACAGGAGGTATTTTTGCTCTGGTCCAATCTGTTTAGAGTTCTGTAGGCTTCTTGTATGTTCATGGGCATCTCTTTTTTTTAATTTAGGGATGTTTTCATCTATAATTTTGTGGAAGATATTTACTGGGCCTTTAAGGTATGAATCCTTGCTTTCTTCTATACCTATAATCCTTAGGTTTGGTCTTCTCATTGTGGCCTGGATTTCCTGGATGTTTTGGGACAAGCTCTTTGCATTTTGCATTTTCTTTGACTGTTGAGTCAATGTTTTCTATGGAATCTTCAGCATCTGAGATTCTTTCTTCTATCTCTTGTATTCTCTTGTTGATGCTTGCATCTATGACTCTTGAATTCTTTCCCAGGTTTTCTATCTTCAGAAATGTCTCACTTTGTGATTTCTTTGTCTATTCTACTTCCAGTTTCAGATCCTGGATAGTTTTGTTCAGTTCCTTCACTTGTTTGTTCATTTTTTCCTGAAATCCTTTAAGAATTTTTTTGTGGAGCCACTTTAAGGGCTTCTACCTATTGAACCATGTTCTCCTGTATTTCTTTCAGGGATTTTTGTGATTCCTCTTTAAGGGTTTCTGCATGTTGACCCATGTTCTCCCATAATTCCCTATGGGATTTTTGTATTGCCTCTTTAAGGGATTCTACCTGTTGACCCATGTACTCCCGTATTTCTTTAAGAGATTTTTGTGTTTCTACCTGTTGACCCATATACTCCTGTATTTCTTTAAGGAAATTATTTATGTCCTTCTTGAAGTTCTCCATCAACAATATGAGATATGATTTTAAATCTAGCTCTTGCTTTTCTGATGTGATGGAGTATGCAGAATTTGCAGTTGTAGGAGAACTGGGTTCTGATGGTGCCATGTTGCCTTGGTTACTATTGGTGATGATCTTGCATTTGCCTTTGGCTATCTTGTTATCTCCTTTGTTAGCTGGTCTTGCTGTTTCTGTCTTCTCTGTCCTGCTGGCCTGTGTTTCTGTACTCCTGGGATTCCTTTTTTCACCAGTGATCTGCAAACAGCTGGTTCTCAAGTATCAGGTGATGGGGTCTCTTCTGTGGTAGACTTGGCAAGGGTCGAGTGCCCTGCAGGCTGTTATTTCTCAAATATTCTGCTGCTGCTGCTGGATTTCAAATGTTCTGCTGATGCTGGTTCTCGAATGCCCCACTTCTACCAGTTCTAATACACCTACTGATGCCAGGTCTTGAATGACCTGCTCCTGCCACTTGTTGAATGCTGTGCTCCTGCCCATTCTCTAGAAAGTATCAGGAAGTAAGCTCTTCTTCCCCATGTCAGAAGGGGCACAGGTCAAATAACCTGCTCCTGCCAGTTCTCCAGAGAGTATCAGGAGGCAGGATCTTCCTGGTATCAGTTTCAGATGTGGCACAGGTCTACCATATTTGATGGGTGGGGCAGTGGCTATTAATCTACTCCTGCTAGTTCTCTAGAGAGTATCAGGAAGTGGTATCTTCCCCATGCCAGATGTGTCACAGGTCTTCGAGAGCAGGACTCCCTCTAAGCGCAGGACTCCCTTTAGGTCGAATGCTCCCTTGCAGGATACATGCCCAGATAGCTGTAGAGCTGCCCAGCTCCTACATGCAGAAGGAACCAAGGCAGAGTGTGTCCTGAGTGATTATTCACTCTGTTGTTCCCTGTGCACCTGGTTGAGCTGGCTGCTTGGTCACAGAAGCCAAGATTTTGGCTACCTCAGATTGCAGGGCTCCCTCTAACCACGGGACTCCCTACAGGTCAGATGCTCCCCTGCAGGATACATGCCCAGAACTCCCTGAAGGTCAGCTGCTCCCCTGCAGGATACATGCCCAGAACTCCCTGCAACGCAGATGCTCCCTTGCAAGATACGTGCCCATACAGCTGTAGAGCTGCCCAGCTCCCACATGCAGAAGGAACCTAGGCAGACTGTCCGGAGTGATCATTCACTCTGTTGTTCCCTGCGCACCCAGATGAGCTGGCTGCCCAGCCACAGGAGCCAAGATGGTGGTGTCCCTGTCTGTCTATTTTCATCTATCATTTATAATTTATCATCTGTCTATATATCATCCATTATCTATCTGTCTATATATCTGTTACCTATATATGTATCTATATGCCTACATATCTATCTACCTATTTATCTGTCTATAAGCTATCATCTATTTAGGCCTGTCTATTGTCAACTATTGCATATTTAACATCTATCTATATGTCCATTTATAAATTTATCACCTATTTATATGTATATATGGTTACATATGTATCTATGTATGTATGTATGTGTATGTATGTGTCTATCTATCTATCATCTATCTATTTATTATCTATATATCTTTTTCTCCATTCCTTCCTTCTTCCGACCTCCTCTTAGATTCTCTCCTTCCTCCTTTTTTGCCTTCTCCTTTCATCTCTAGCTATCAAAAAGGTTCTACCACACCCTTTATATGTACTGCTCCATCCCATCATAGACTGAGAAACAGCAGATTCTAGTATCCTCCGACTTAAATCTCTGAAACTATAAGCCACAATAACCCCTTCCTTCTTCACTGAATGTCTTGGGTAATTTATCCCTGTAATAGAATGCTATCAAGATTGAATAGTTAATGAATTCATGCCCAAAATTAAAAAGAAAAGAATAAAGAGGAACCAGATAGCACATGCAGAATATTCATTGTCATAACCAGTGTCACAAACAGTTAAAAGGTCAAAATATTTCAAAAAGCAGTCTGCATGGAAGAGGACACTGTATATTAAAAGAGTTCCAGGGTGATTAAAAATAAATAAATTTGCTGTTTAAAGAAAGGCTTGAATGTGTATGTCTGAGGATGAAAAAAATCTTTTGTTATAACTCACAGTTTTTATAATTATAGATGTTTAAAATTTAAAGGAAATTAATGGTTTCTATATTTGAAATGTGCCTTTCCTTTAGTTAACTAAATATTTCTTTTTGTTTCTGTTATAAGTTTAGATATCATTTCCAAAATTTTTGTAAAGTAACTGATACATATTTTATATAATGGTTTCCAGAATATATAGAGTAATCAATGTACATAAAACTCCATAAAAGCTTACCTTTGAAAATTTGCAGAATAAGGCACTCAATATTATATTTCAATATTTTATAATCAATACTAATTTGACTAACCAATATGCTTTTTAGTTTCCTTGTTTATACATCATTAAATCTTTAAGTTCATTTAAGGACAATTTTAATATTTGCATAGTGATGCACAAAAAAAAAAAAAAAAACACCTGAAGCTAGAGAGATGATTCAGCAGATAATAATATTTCAAAAGCACCCTAGTTTGGTTGTCAGCATGCTTTTCAGGGAGTTGGTTCATAGCCTTTTGTAATTCAAATTCTAAGTGATCTGGCTTTTCTGACATCTGTGGGGACACACACACACAAACACACACATTTATAAAACTTAAAAATTTAAAACTGATAGTACAAAAAGGAAGAGCTACCATACTCAGGGGACTATTCATGAAAACATTTTATTTACTTCATATATATATATATATATATATATATATATATATATATATATATATATATATATATATATATATATGTAATTACTTTTACAGCGCATTAGACTTCTTATTCCTTGCCCTTGTGGTATCTGTCAATACTTATGAGAACTCTGTCATTTGTTTTGATTTTATTTTATTAACTAATGTCCAAAAAGTAGCAACTATTCAGACGTGACTCTTTAGTTCCTCAGTTTGATTATAATATTTTCACAAGAGGGTGGTCAGAAAGCTCACGCTTCATTTTCAGTTTTTCTTCAGTTAAATACTCCCACATCTGAGGATAAAGGAAAATCAGATATCTAGGCAGAGACAAACTCACCTTCATCTTCTCTATTCTCTACCTCTTAATAGTATTTTTTGTGTTTCCATTTTCTTACTGATTAATTATTTTTATTTACATCCTAAATGTTGACCACCCCATCCCACCTCGCCAAGTTCTTCCCTCCATCCCCTTATTCATTGCCTCTGAGAAGATGCCGCACCCCTTTATTTCCTAACCCTGGGTCTCATGTCTACAGGATGAGGCACATCCTCTTCCTCTGAGGCCATCATATAAGGCAGCCTTCTGCTGCATAAGTGCCAGTGGACCTCAGTCCAGCCCATGTGTGTTCTTTGGTTGCTATCTTAGTCTCTCAGGGCTTCCAGGTGTCTAACTTAGTTGATGCTGTTGGTCTTCATATGTGTTTGCCATCCTCTTTAGTTTCTTCAATCCTGACCCTAACTCTTCCATGGGGGTCCTCAATCTTCATCCAATGCTTGAGTGTGAAAATCTGCATGTGTCTCAGTCAGCTACTGTTAGTCTCACAGAACACAGACATGTTAGGTTCCTGTTTGTAAGCAAAACATAGCATCAGTGTTAGTGTCAGGAATTGGTGCCCCCTTCCCTCATGGGATAGATCCGAAGTTGGGTTGATCACTGCTCAGTCATTTCATCTCTCTGCTCCATTTTTTGACCCTGCATTTCTTTTTAGGCAGGAGCAATTTGAGGTCAAAAGTTTTGAAGGTAGGTTGGAGTCCCCATCCTTGCACTGGGAGTTTCCATCTGACCTCTTCAGGTTACATAACCCCACTGTTGGGCATTTCAGCTAAGATCACCCACATTGAGTCCTGGGAGCCTCCCTCACCCCAAGTCTCTGAAAATTTCTAGAGATATCCTCTGTCCCTCACCTCACACTTCTGCATATTTCTATTCACTCTCCTGACCCTCTGAGCTTCTCTCCTGTCTCCCCCATAAATAACTCTGCACCTCTTTTTTCCCCTCAACCTCCCCTCTCCCAGCCAGGTTTATTTTTCCCTCTGCCTCCCATGAATATTTTGTTCCCCCTTCTAAATAGGATTTAAGCATCTTTGCTTGGGCCTTCCTTCTGGCTTAACTTCTTAGGTTCTGTGGGGTATATCATGGGTATCCTGTACTTTATGGCTAAAATCCACTTATCAATGAGTATGTACCAGGCATGTACTTTGAGTCTGGGTTACCTCACTCAGGATGATATTTTCTAGTTCCATCCAGGAAAAAAGCCTTGAAAGCAGTAGCACAGGAGAAAATTCCCTGATCAGAACACCAATGCCTCAGGCTCAGTTCAACAATTGATAAATGAAATGTCTTGAAACTGAAAAGCTCATGTAAGGTAAAGGACATTGTCAATAAGACAAAACAGCAGCTTACAGATTGGCCAAAAATCTTTACTAGCCCTATATCTGATAGAGGACTAATATCCAAAACACACAAAGAACTGAATGTAAACATAGAATATAGAAAATTTAAAAAAAAGAACTGAAGACATTAGACTTAAAAACCCAATTAAAATTGGGGGTAAAGATCGAAACAGATAATTCTCAATGTAATAATCCTGAGTGGCCAAGAAGCACTTAAAGAAATGTTCAAAATCTTTAGTCATCAGGGAAACATAAATCAAAAGGATCATGCTATTCTATCTTACACCAATCAGAATGAGTAGGATCAAAATTTGAGCAATGCCACATGCTGGCAAGGATGTAGAGAAAGGGAACATTCCTCCATTGCTGGTGGAATTGCAAACTGGTATAACTACTATGGAACTAAATCTAGCAGTTATTCAGAAAATTGGAAATGGTTCTACCTGAAGATCCAGCTATACTGCTCTTAGACATATACTCAAAAGATGCTCCATTATGTTACATGAACATGTTTTTCACTATGATCAAAGCAACCTTATTCATGGTAGCCAGAAATTAGAAGCAACCCAAATGTATCTCAACTGAAGAACAGATTAAAAAATGGTTCATTTACACAGTAGAATACTAATCAGATATTAAAAACAAAGACATCATGACTTTTGCAGGCAAATGGATGGAACTATAAAATAATTTGTGTTGCCATTTTTAAAAACTAATTCCATATTGATACATAGGTTCATCTCTTTGCTGCTGTTCAGTGACCCAACCTGTCTTTCAATTTGCCATTTTGACTCTCAGTTCTAATCTGGAGGCAGGATATTGACCCATTGCCCAGCCAAGGTGCAAGGCACTGTCTGGCTTTAGACAATCCAGGAGTTGAATAGAAACTCCTGTGACCTGGGTGCTTTTTGTCACTTTGATCTCAAAGACATGGTACAGCAGTCAAATTTGTTAAGGTGATTCCTATCAAGTCAGAGGCTGGACTCATAACAGTAGGCTTTAAATACAAACTCAAGAGCATGAAGGAAGATATGTGAATTTGTTCTCTTCAGCTCAATCTCACAACAACTGTCTATATGACTCTAAAGTTATTTAGACATGTATGTGTGTGTGTGTGTGTGTGTGTGTGTGTGTGTGTGTGTGTGTGTGTGTTCAGGCTCATACACCTCTCTGTAGAATGTCCACCACATGCAGAACAGTGACAGCATCATGAAGCTATTATATATAAACTAGGAAATATGTGAGTAAAGAATTAATACTTGTACTTCTTAATAAATCTTTGAGCCTGAACTTTTGTATGTGTGGCGGGGAATTGAAAAAGCCATTTCTTGATCCTGTCTTTTTAAAAATTACTTAATTAATTAATTTACATCCCAGATACTACACTTCTCCTGGCTCTCCTCATAGGACCCCTCCCTCATGCCACCCCTTCCCCTTCTGTTCTGAAAGATCTTCTAACCCTGGTACATCAAGTCTCTGCAGGATTAGGTACATCCTTTCTCACTGAGGCCAGACAAGGCAGCTCTGTTAGGGAACAAATGCTATAATAAGGTTATATGCTACAGTCAGTTTTATTGAAGCCTACATTCAAGTTGTTGGGGGACTCACATGGAAACTGGGCTGCACACCTACAACATATGTGCAGGGCCTTGGTCCAGACAGTATAAGTTCTGTGGTTGGTGGCTCAGTCTCTGAGAGCTCTGTATTTTCAAAGCTGCTAAAAACATCAAAAGGTTTATCCTAACAAAACAGTGCATATTGTGAATTAGCAAGAAGGAAAACAGAAATACTGAAAACAAATGTTCCTGCAAACAAAACCCCTTCTGGTGGACATGGTTACCCCCCAGGACAAGTCAGCTTTGTTTACATCAGGTTCTGTTCTCCTCCAAACAGCTTTATGACATATGTAGGAGGCTGATTTGCCAATGTAATTAATCATGTAATGATGACTCTTGTGTGTTCAATTTACTGCTTTTATGGTTGATTACACTTTACAAAATATGCACTACCATTATTAGTTGATATTTATTCCATTTGCCCTGGGCTAGAAGGCCAAGACAAGCATGGAATAGACAAATATGAGCAATGTGCACATCGAATATTTTTTTAAAGCAGTATGTTCAGAATGTATTAATTTTGGGTGTCAGAAATGTTTGTTTAGTGAAGCTAAAAGCATATAAACATTTAGTAACTGCATAACTTCTTTGTGATATCATCAACTTTTATGACAGTATATTTCAACTTTGATATTAATATAAAGAACTTTAAAATGACTTTTAGAAAGCCTCTTTAAATTTCTCAAATGGATGACAGACAGAATTCCACAAAATACTTATGTTTAGAAAATTGCTCACATAAGGAGTATCATTTTTAGAATAATTTCTTGGAAAAACATTTCATAGTACTTCTAAATATATTAAAGCTCTTAAGATGACTGAAACTTAAGGGATACCCAATTTGTTATTGCTTTAAGAAAATTTCTTTTCTTTATTTGGAGAGAAATTATTGGATTCATTTGACAACAGCTTAAAAACAGCAGAGAGCTATAAGGAAAAAGTGTTGACAGGACACAGCTGTGCAGTTGCACATAATTAACTTACAGTGGATATGACACCATGCTCTAGAGCATTGCATGCCCAAGCCAGATCAAATCTATGATTGAATAAAGAATTTAATAACAAGTAAATTCTTACCCCCTAGTAAAGGAACTATTGGATATTGTCAGTTGTTTGGAAAAGGAGCGTCCATTATCTCTAAAATATAGTCCCTTATAAGTTGCCATTGTTACAGTTGAAGACTACATATCCAGGAATATTTGGGCAGGACAACCTGGCTTTGATGGAAGGAAAAAAAGCAACAAACGTATGGTATATGAATGGCATTTTGGACAAATTGGAGGAGTTGGGTAAATATGATCAAAACATATGTGAAACCATCATACACATATACAAATGCACACATTATGTACATACATTTTATATATATATATATATATATATATATATATATATATATATATATATATATTCCTGACACTATGGAGCATGTGCTTTAGTGTAATAGATTAAAAGAAACATATAAGAATAAAACCCTAGTATATATATGAGGTTATAAGATGTATCAATGGTCCAGCATATTTCCTGAGAATTTATTCTGTAATTATCTTTATGTATTTTTTACTTGTTTATAGTGTATGCCTGTTAAGAGGACCTTGGATGCTCTTTGTAAAAATACTGCTACTAAATGTCTAAAATACTGATCCTCAAATATAGAAGATATGTAACATGTTGCTGAACACTTTTTGTGTAGTAATAAAATGAATAATAAATAGTAGTGTGCATTGACATTAAAGTGAAACAAATTATTGAATTGATAAATATATACAAATCAAGACAGTTTTTAGGTATAGAACATTAGTAGACCATCAGCATATGGCTTGATCTAGCAATTAGATGTTTCTATGGAGGACTACCATGTTCTCATAATTTCCTATCTCCAAGAAAATATGTTATCTGTGAAACATAACTTTAATTATACTTGTAACATATTTATTATCTTTAATTTGAAACCTTGTTCAGTTTTTTATATGAAAGTTAAGAATCTGATGAGAATAATACCAAGAAGCCTAAAATAAGAATATCAGGGAGGAAGTCATTAAAACTTGGATTCAGTCATTCTGAGATTCCCTAACCATTACATGGAGGTAGTCAGCTATGTTTATTAGATTGATGTTGATAACATTTGTGACATCTTCATGTGAAGAGAGTGTCTTATAGGAAGGCATGTATTCCTTTATTTACCACCAACAACTGTCTTTGTTAGCACCAAACCCACAATTAAATATATATAATCATAAGCTATAAAACCAAGTCATTGGGGTCATTTGGAAAGTACTAAGAAATTAAAGAAGGAATTTAAAAAAAAAAAATATCCTGACTGTAGATGAAATCCTAGCTCTAGATCACAAGTTGGTATGTATGGGTCAAATGGCCACATTAAGCCACCAATACACAATGGTCTTATTCAGTTTAAAGACTTTCATGGACCTACAAAATATGTTTGAGCTTTGGGGTAATTGCACTCTCAAGAGTTTAGGGCAATCCAAGCCATAGTAGTCTCCCTAATTATTGATGAGAAGCAAAAATGGTTCAGGCACAAAAGGAGATATTTTTGGAGTAACTCTTTTGACAAAATTCACTGCTATTATATTTTCCAACAGTCATGGTCCTAAGGTCTTACCCAATTAATGTAAAAACTTACGTATCCAATGTAGAAACTTAAAAGTTAATACTAGCATTTATGCATAATTAATACAAAAAATCACCAAGAGTTCCCTTTTTGAGCTTTAAATTGATATTTATTTGTATATGTATGTGTTTTATTAGTGCTCTATTTGTATGCTTGCCTGCATGACAAAATAGGACATAAGATTCCCACAATATTGTTATTGGGTTTTGAACTCAAGTCCTTTGAAGGGCAGCCAGTGTTCTTAACCAGTGAGCTTATTTAAAGATTTATTTATTTTATTTATATGAGTACACTATAGCTGTCTTCAGACACATACCAGAAGAGTGCATCAAATCCCATTACAGATGGTTGTGAGCTTCCATGTTGTTGCTGGGACTTGAACTCAGGACTTCAGGAAGACCAGTTGGTGCTCTTAACTGCTGAGCAATCTCTCTAGCCCCAGAAGGTATGTTCTTGTGTAACAAGGAAGTGGTTCATTCTGTGAACAGTTCTTTAGTTCCGAGTAAATGATTGTAATAAAATTACTTGATTGTTTTTAGAACTTTACTGAAGGCTGTCTGACCTGAGGGAGTTGGCCAACATAGTAGGAATGAATGAGAAGTCCCTGGAATTCCATAATCTACCATGTAGTAAACAAAAATCACAATTTCAAACTGACACATTGTAGAATTTAGTAACACCAATGGGATGTCTGTATTTTACTGTGACTGAGGAGTAGAAGATAGGCAAGACACAAACTTTCTTAGAACCATAGTATATCATGGTCCATTAGAGAATAAACAATCCTAAAATTTAGTGGTTAAAAGATGGCGCAAAGGAAACAAACTCTTGTGAAGGTATAGACTACAACATGTAACTGGAGACATTTTAACAAGGATTATACATCCATGGCCTAAATGCACATTATAAACTTGCTAAAAAAGAGCCAAAGGTTCATAGGAGATTAGCTTTAACTTAGACCCTATCTGCTAAACCTGTCTTTTAGGGATTTGCTTTGGTTTTGTTGTATGGTAAAATTTAGATTTCCAAAAGTCTTCTTCAGTATTAAAATTAAAGACTACTCACCAATATGGATGCCTCAAAATCACATTAACTGGGTTGATATTAGCACACATACTGATATCAGCCAGTTGGATAGCAGCTCATGAGACCTCAACACTAGAAAAAGAACTAAGATCAACCACAAGCAAAAATATTTTACCCCGAGAAGAGAGTACCAATTAGTTTTCTAAATCTAAATCCTTAACCCTGGAAACATATACTCAAGTAATATTATATATATATATATATATATATATATATATATATATATATATATATATATATATATATATATAGAGAGAGAGAGAGAGAGAGAGAGAGAGAGAGACATATAAACATATAGACATGTAAAATGTATATACCTTATACAATGAATACACTGAGCAGGTTGTAGTTTTTGTGTTTTTGTGTGTGTCATATATATATATATTTCATTTATATATGATACATATATACAACAAAAACTATAAAAGTAGACTATGGACCATGGAGTTGAAAGAGAGCAAGGTGGAATATAGGAGGGTTTGGAGAGGAAATGATATAAATGTAATCTCTAAATATATTTCTAAAAATTTTAGAGGCATGTAGGATTATCAAAGGCAAAAGTTTATGTTTATGATTATGGAAATAGAGGATGGAGAAGTTTAGATGGCCATTATCCATCATTCACCTCTTTTTTGACTGATATATAAGATAATTAAATAAGAAATTTGTCTTATGTCCAACATTACTAAAACCCTACAAGACTCTATAAATCAAGGTATCTGTGATGTCACTATTTATTACATTATTTGTTTGTCTAATGCCTTTTCTGAACATTTTAGAGAATGACTAATATCAATGTATATTCATATCTTTTCTTACATATTTAATTTATTTCATATTTAATTATTTATATTCAATTAATATATTTAGTATATACATTAAAAGATTTATATAGTCTATTTGGCACAATAGTATGTCCAAACAATGTCAGAGATAAACAGTGTGAGAAAATGTGGCAGATACACATAAAGTTTGCTTATCAATGACAATATATTAAAGATATATATAGAGAGAGTGTACCTCAATAAAATTTGTCACTAAGTAAGTAATATTAAAAATACAATGCCTCCTCCCCTGCTACCTGCCCAGTTCCTTCTGCTGTGGTAGACCTCCTGCCAGTTCTGCCACAGGAAGGCCCCATTTCCTCATACTTTCTAGAGAACCAGCAGCAAGCAGAGCATTTGGTAAGAACCACCCCCACCCATGGATGCCCAGAGGTGCTGGCTGAGATTCACTACTCGGCAGCATCCAAAAACCTGCAGTCCACCCAAAATATGACTCCCCTTCCATTACTTCTACCCCCTCCTCCACTGCTGCCTCTCCTGTTCCATCTGTTGTGGTAGACTCCTGCCAGTTATGCCAAAAGGGAAGACCTCATCTCCTGATACTTTCTAGAGAACCAGCAGCATTCAGGGCATTTGACCTTTGATAGGTCTGCTGCAGGGAAGACCCCATCCCCTGATACTTTCTAGAGAACCAGCAGCACACAGTGCATTGACCCTTGCCAGGTCTGCTGCAGGGAAGACCCCATCTCCTGATACATCCTGGAGAACCAGCAGTATGCAAGGTATTTGAGAGAATGGGATTTTTAGGAGTACAGATACTAGGCTTTCAGTACAGACAAGCCACAGTCGGAGACTGCAAACCAGCTAACATCAGAGATAACTTGATGGCCAAAGGCAAACACAAGATCACTACCAACAGAAACTAAGGCAACATGGCATCATCAGAACCCCGTTCTCCCACAACAGCAAATCCTGGATAACTCATCACATCAGAAAAGCAAGAACTGGATTTAAAATCGCATCTCATGATGCTGACAGAGGACTTCAAGAAGGACATAAATATTCCCTTAAAGAAATGCATAGAACATGGGTCAACAGGTAGAAGCCCTTAAAGAGGAAACACAAAACTCCCCTAAAGAATTTCAGGAAAACACAAACAAACAAGTGAACAAACTGAAAAAAAAAAAACTATTCAGAATCTAAAAATGGAAGTAGAATCAATAAAGAAATCACAAAGTGAGACATCCCTGGAGATAGAAAACCTTGGAAAGAATTCAGGAGTCATAGATGCAAGCATCAACAACAGAATACAAGAGATAGAAGAAAGAATCTCAGATGTGAAGATTCCATAGAAAACATTGACTCAACAGTCAAAGAAAATGCCAAATGCAAAAAGCTTGTAAGCCAAAACATCCAGCAAATCCAGGACACAATGAGAAAACCAAACCTAAGGATTATAAGTATAGAAGACAGTGGGTATTCACATCTTAAAGGGCCAGTAAATATCTTCAACAAAATTATAGAAGAAAACTTCCCTAACCTAAAGAAAGAGATTCCCATGAACATGCAGGAAGCCTACAGAACTCCAAACAGACTGGACTAGAATAGAAATTCCTCCTCGCACATAATAATCAAAACACCAAATGCACTAAACAAAGAAAGATTATTAAATAAAGTTAGGGGAAAAGGTCAAGTAACATGTAAAGTCAGACCTATCAAAATTACACCAGACTTCTCACCAGAAACTATGAAAGCTGGAAAATCCTGGGCAGATGTCATAGAGACCCTAAGAGAACATGAATGTCAGCCCAGACTACTATACCTAGCAAAACTCTCAATTACCATAGACAGAGAAAACAAGACAGTTCATGAAAAAAAAAAAAGAAATTTATACAATATCTTTCTAAAAATCCAGTTCTACAAAGGATAATGGGTGGAAAATGCCAACACAAGGCGGGAAACCACAACCTAGAAAAAGCAATCAATAATCATCTTTCAACAAGCCCAAAAGAAGACAGCCACACAAACAGAATTTCACCTTTAACAAAGAAGATAAGAGTAAGGAACAATCAGTTTTCCTTAATATCTCTTAACATCAGTTGTCTCAATTCCCCAATAAAAAGACAGAGATTAACAGACTAGATACATAAATAGGGCCCAATATTTTTCTGCACAAAAGAAACTCACCTCAGTGACAAAGGCAGTCACTACTTCACAGTCAAAGGTTGGAAAACAATTTTCCAAGCAAATGATCCCAAGAAAAAAACTGGAGTGGCCATTCTTATATCAGATAAAATTGACTTTCAGCCAAAAATTGTCAAAAAAGATGAGGGACACTTCATACTGGTCAAAGGAAAAGTCTATCAAGATGTGCTCTCAATTCTGAACATCTATGCTCTGAATGCCAGGACACCCACATTCATAAAAGAAATCTTACTAAAGCTCAATGTGAACATTGCACCCCACACAATAATAGTGGGAGACTTCAACACTCCACTCCCAACAATAGACAAATCATGGAAACAGTAACTAAACAGAGACACAGTGAAACTAACTGAAATTATGGAACAAATGGATCTAACAGATATTTATAGAACATTCCATCCTAAAGCAAAGAATATACCTTCTTCTCAGTACTACACGGTACCTTCTCCAAAATTGAACATATAATAGGTCACAAAACAGGCCTCAACAGATACAAAAATATTGCAATTATTCCATATATCTTATCAAATCACCATGGCTTAACGCTGGTCTTAAACAAACAAAACCAATGGAAAATACACATGCAAGCAGACTTTGAACAATGCTCTTCTCAATGATAGCTTGGTCAAGGAAGAAATAAAGAAAGAAATTAAAGACTTTTTATAATTTAATGAAAATGAAGACACATCATACCAAAACCTATGGGACACAATGAAAGCAGTGCTAAGAGGAAAACTCATAGCTCTGAGTGCCTCCGAAAAGAAAATGGAGAGAGCCTACACTAGCAACTTGACAGTGCAACTGAAAGCTCTAGAACAAAAGGAAGCAAATGCACCAAAGAGGAGTAGATGGCAGAAAATAAACTCAGGACTGAAATCAACCAAATAGAAATAAAAAAGACTATACAAAGAATCAACAAAACAAGGAGCACAAGGTTCTTTGAGAAAATCAAGAAGATAAATAAGCCCTTGGCAACACTAACCATAGGACACAGAGACACTATGCAAATTAATAAAATCAGAAATGAAAAGGGAGACATAACAACAGAAACTATGGAAATTCAAAAAAATCATCAGATACTACTACAAGAGCTTATACCTCAAAAAGAAAATCTGGATGAAATATACAACTTTCTAGATATATACCAGGTGCCAATGTTAAAGTAGGATCAGATAAACTATCTAGATAGTCCCATAAGTCCTGAGGAAATAGAAACAGTTGTTAATAGTCTCACATCAAAAAAAAAAAAAAAAAAAAAAGCCCAGGCCAGATGGGTTTAGTGGAGAATTCTACCAGATCTTCAAAGAAGAGTTAATATTGATACTTGTCAAACTATTCCATGAAAGAGAAACTCAAGGAACACTACCCAACTCATTCTATGAAGTCACAATAAGGCTTATACCTAAAGCAAACAAAGACCAAACAAGGAAATAGAACTTCAGGCCAATCTCCCTTATGAACATTGATGCAAAAACACTCAACAAAATTCTGGCCAACTGAATCCAAGAATGCATTAAAATGATAATTCACCATGATCAATGAGGCTTCATACCAGGGATGCAGGATGGTCCAATATAAAGAAATCCATCAATGTAATCCAGTACATAAACAAACTCAAGAAGAAAAATCACATGGCCATTTCATTAGATGCTGAAAAGGCTTTTGACATCATCCAGCATTCCTTCATGATAAAAGTCTTGGAGAAATTGGGACTCAAAGGCTCATACCTAAACATAATGAAAGCAATATACTGCAAACCAGTATCCAACATCAAACTAAATAGAGAGAAAATTGAAGCAATCCTACTAAAATCAGGGACCAGAGAAGGCTGCCCACTCTCTCCCTATCTATTCAATATAGTACTTGAAGTCCTAACCAGAGCAATCAGATACCAAAAGGAGTTCAAAAGAATACAAATTGGAAAAGACATCAAAGTATCATTATTTGAGATGTTATGATCATATACTTAAGCGACCCCAAAACTTCCACCAGAGAACTCCTAAAGCTGACAAACAACTTCAGCAAAGTGGCTGGATATAAAATTAATTCAAACAAATTAGTAGCCTTCATATACTCAAAGAATAAACAAGCTGAGAAAAAAATTAGGGAAATGACACCATTCACAGTAGTCACAAATAATATTACATTACTTGGCATGACTCTAACCAAGCAAGTGACAGATCTGTATGACAAACTCAAGGAGAAAAATCACATGGTCATTTCATGTGATTGACAAAATCCAGCATCCCTTCATGATAAAAGTCTTGAAGAGATTGGGAATCGAAGTCTTATACCTAAACATTGTGAAAGCAATATACTCCTTGGAAAAGAAGACAAGCCTCTGAAGAAAGAAATTGAAGAAGATCTCAGAAGATGGAAAGATCTCCCATGCTCAAGGATTGGAAGGATTAATATCTTTAAAAATGGCCATCTTGCCCAAAGCAATCTACAGATTCATTGCAATCCCCATCAAACTCCCAAATCAGTTCTTCATAGATCTAGAAAGAGCAATTCTCAAATTCATTTGGAATAACAAAAAACCCAGGATAGCAACAACTATTCTCCACAACAAACGATCTGCTGGGGGAATCACCATCCCTGACCTCAAGCTCTACCACAGAGAATTAGTGATAAAAACTATCTGGTATTGGTTTGGAGACAGGCAGGAAGATCAATGGAATAGAACTGAAGACCCAGATATGAACCCACACACCTATGGTCACTTGATATTTGACAAAGGAACTAAAAATGTCCAGTAGAAAAAAAAAACAGCATTTTTAACAAATGGTGCTGGATCAACTGGAGGTCAGCATGCAGAAAATGCAAATTGAACTATTCTAAGCTCCTTGTACAAAGGTCAAGTGGATCAAAAACCTACACATAAAACCAGATACACTGAAGTTTATAGAGAGAAAGTGGGAAAGAACCTTGAACACATGGGCACAGGGGAAATTTTTCTGAATAGAACACCAATGGCTTATGCTCTAAGATCAAGAATTGACAAATGGGACCTCATAAAACTGCAAAGATTCTGTAAGGCAAAGGACAGGATCAATAGGTCAAAATAGCAACCAACAAATTAGGAAAAGATCCTTACCAATCCTACATCTGATAAAGGGCTAATATCCAATGTATACAAAGAACTCAAGAAGGCAGACTCCAGAGAGTCAAAAAACCCTATTAAAAATATGGTACAGAGCTAAACAGTGAATTCTCAACTGAGGAAACTCGAATGCCCCTGAAGCACCTAAAGAAATGTTCAGCATTCTTAGTTATCAGGGAAATGCAAATCAAAACAACACTGAGATTCTACCTCAGAGCGGTCAGAATGGCTAAGATGAAAAACTCAGGGGACAGCAGAAACTGGAAAAGATATGGGAAAAGAGGAACATTTCTCCATTGTTGGTGGGATTGTATGCTGTAAAACTACTCTGGAAATCAGTTTGGTGGTTCCTCAGAAAATTAGACATAGTACTACCTGAGGAGCCAGCTATACCAGTCTAGGAAATATACCCAGAAGATGTTCCAACATATAATAAGGACACATGCTCCACTATGTTCACAACAACCTTATTTTAATAGCCAGAAGCTGGAAAGAATCCAGATGTCCTTCAACAGTGGAATGGATACAGAAATTGTGGCATATATGCACAATGGTATACTATTCAGCAATTAAAAACAATGAATTCATGAAATTCTTAAGAAAATAGATGGAACTAGAAAGTGGTGTCCTGAGTGAGGTAACCCAATCACAAAAGAACACACATGGTATGCACTCACTGATAAGTGAATGTTAGCCCAAAAGATCAAAATAAACATATTACAATTCACAGACCATAGGAAGCTCAAGAAGAAGGAGGACTGAAGTGGGGGTGTTTTGGATTTGAGGAAAATAGAGTTTACATCTCCCTGGAGTAACTTCAATCATATTCAATAACATTAGAAAAAATATGGAAGTTTCATACATATGCAAATATAACACCCTATAACCTTCAGACTTTTCAATAGTTCATATTTCCTCATCAATTATTAACATTTTTTAAGTTTCTAAGGATCCCAGAGGCTATTTCATCTTATATAAGATGAGTTTGTTTCCTGATAGTTCTGAAAGAAGGAACTCTAAGACCAACTGTTTCTGGGAGGTTGATTTCTCTCCTGGTTTCTGTTGAGCTCTCTTTATATGTTCTGATCATCTTACTTTGAAAAGTTCTAAGACCTAAAAATCTTACTTAAGTGAATAAGTGGGAATGTTTACATTGAACTAGCATCCAACTAGAGACTTCATTTACTGTTAATTATATGTTTAAATACTGTCTCCATATGTGGTCACATTTTGAGGCCTAGGGCTCAGAATTTAAACACATAAATTTCAAGAAAATATGTAGATGTCTTGAAAGGACCTAACACACTCAATTTTATAACAGGCAGCCATGTTATGCCTTAAGTTTCAATTTTTCAAAGAAGCAGACAAGGATTCTCAGACAAACCCCAAACAATAGGTCATTAATCAGTAAAGGCCCTGACATCTATCTGAGAGTGATAGCCAGACCAAGAACAGAATCAGTTCATGGAATCTCTCTACAACCTGACCAAAAATTGTAAAATTAATATACAAAGTAATCAGAAATGTACAAATGTAACTGCTACTTACGTGGCCAATCATATTAAAATTGACCAAACCATTCTTGAAGTTCCAGTAACTATGCTTAAAAGGAGCCTGCAAGCTCCGCTGGTGGTTGTCATTTTGTATAAATAGCTGACTCCTGCAGGCTGATTTTTTCTAAAAAACATAAATAAATAAAACAAATGCTTTTTGCTTTTGCATACTATCTGAGTTTAGATTCTTCCTTCAGCCATTCTCAGATCTCTATAATATGAGAAGGTTCATAACACATTTACTAAAACATGTTGGAAATAAACCAGTTTATTAAAAAGATAATGACATATGTTGATAACATGTCAATGACAACGTCAGAATTATCAAGGCTAGGAAGGTGGGTCAGTTATTAAGGATTCTTGCTTCTCTTGCAGAAAGTTCTGGATCAATTTCTAACAGAACATAACCATAAATAGCTCCATTTTCAGAAGATGTTTCTTTCTCTGGCTTTGCATCAGCAAGGTACACACACAGACAAACAAAACATTTAAACACATATAAATAAATAAATAAATAAATAAATAAATAAATAAATAAACAAATAAATAAATTTTTGATGGGAGAGAGAAAATGTAAAGTGATGGAGGGATACTTCAGCAGCTAAGAGTCCATACTTCTCTTGTAGGAAAATGGAGTATAAATCTAGCATCCATCTGTACCAGGCAGGTTACAACATTCTTGAGCTCTATGCTTGGGGGTTCCTACAGTGTTCTGCTGACTATGGTCACCCAGACTCATTTCTACAAAGATTTTATTCCATGATTAAAATGTTAAATCAATGTCTTAAAACGAAAAGAAAATTTAAAGAAAAATGAATGGTGGTCCATTTTTAACTTAGAAAATTATTCAATAATAAAAAGATTTCAAATAATATGTTCAAGGTCAGCCTGTGACAAAGCAAGTCCCAGATCCAGGTGTTGTCTGCCTTCACTGGAGAGGGGGTGCCTAGATCTTCAGAGCCTTGATGTACCAGGGTGAAAGAACACTCAACTGGGGGCTCCACTTACTCAGGGGAAGAGAGAGGGGAAGGTTGGGGGTACCCAATGATGGACACCAGGAGTGGGGTCACTAATTGGAATGTAAAGTGAATAAATAAATTAATGGAAAAAAAGAGCAATTGAACAGAACATAATAAATATCATATTTGTTCTAATATATGAAATTTAAATCAGTCTGACAGTTCCAAGTTGTGGAAGACTTAGTGTTACTTGATAACCCAGCTATACCACTCCTCGGCACATATCCAAAATATTCTACAATATATAACAAGGATATATGTTCCACTGTGTTCATAGGAGCCTTATTTATAATAGGCAGAAGCTGGAAAGAACCAATATGTCCTTTAACACTGAAATGAATACAGAAATTTACACAATTGTGTACTACTTAGCTATTAAAAACAATTAATCCATGAAATTCTCAGGCAAATGGATGGAACTAGAAAATATCATCTTGAGTAAGGTAATACAATCACAAAAGAACATACATTGTATGTACTCACTGGTAAGTAGATATTATCCCAAA
Organism: Apodemus sylvaticus; assembly: GCF_947179515.1. Taxonomy (NCBI): domain Eukaryota; kingdom Metazoa; phylum Chordata; class Mammalia; order Rodentia; family Muridae; genus Apodemus; species Apodemus sylvaticus. Next base: position 69,404,146 of record NC_067473.1, on the reverse strand, counting down.
AGCTTGGAATACCCAAGATACAAGCCACAGACCACATGAAACTCAAGAATAAGAAAGACCAAGGTGTGGGCGCTTCAGTCCTTCTTAGAAGGGGGAACAAAGTGCTCACAGGAGTAAATACAGAGACAATTTGTAGAGCAGAGACTGAAGGAAAGGCTATTCCTTCAGAGACTGCCACACATGGGAATCCATCCCATATAGAGTCACTAAACCCACACTCTATTGTGGATGCCAAGAAGTGCTTTGCTGAAAGGAGACTGATATAGCTATCTCCTGAGAGGTTGTGCCAGAGACTGACAAATACAGAAGCAGATGCTCGTATTGGAATAGGCACACGATCCACAATGGAGGAACTAGAGGAGAGACTGAATAAGCTGAAGGGGTTTGTAACCCCATAGGAAAAACAACAATATCAACCAATCAGACCCCCAGAGCTTCCAGGGATTAAACCACCAACCAAGGAGTCCAAAGGAGGAACTCATGGCTCCAACTGCATATGTAACAGAGGATGGCCTTGTCAGGCATCAGTGGGAGGAGAGGTCCTTGGTCCTGTGAAGGCTCATAGAAGCAGGGGGAGGAGGGATGGGATATGAGTTTTCTGGTGGGGGGATCGGGAAAAGGGATAACATTTGAAATGTAAATAAAGAAAATATCCAACAAAAAAAGCTCACCTGAGTTAGGAATATAACCTCTTGAGACAAAGAAGAATGGTAAGTTAGAGATAAATCAAAGATGAGAAGTGTTCACCAAATAGAGTAAGACAAAAGAATTAAGTTCTAGTGATTAAAAGCATTGTAGAATGGCTAGAGCTTACACTGAGATAGTAAATATTTCATAAATAATTACAAGCAAGAACTATAAGTCTGCAAACAGGATGAAAAAGAAATTGCAATTGACTACTCTGATTTGATGAGTATGTGTTAGAACCGCTATTGAAATACTACATTCTGTTCCATAGGTCTGAGCAATTGTTCTATCAGTTAAAACTTCTAAATATTTTTTAGAGAGGAGAAAATGCTAACTATGATATTATTATACAACATAATAAGTGTCACAAGACCCTATGGATTCATCTAGTTAAATCAATAATAATAATAATAATAATAATAATACCACTCAGGATATAGTAAATAGACCATATTCTACAGTGACTTTATAAGAGTTGTTGCCATGTTTAGTAGTTTCTAGATTAAAATCTCTGTGCTTGCTTGTGCATATTTAAGGTCTATAAGCCTTATTTGAAGTCAATCATAATTTTAAAAGAAAAAATAAACAAGCAAACAAACAAACAAACATCAACTCCAAACAAAACCCTAATTTTACAATAACCACATTAGAGTCCACATTTCTACTGCATACTGTTTCCCTGAGGCTTGTCTTCTTAGCAACTGCAAAGGCCTGAGACTTTCACTCTGCAAATGAAGAAGTAAGCTTCATGGACTCCAGCAAATCTGTATTGCTTACTCCTGAGACACAGACAGCCCCTTGGCAGTCTCATGGGCAGCATATTTGAATGGCCTCCAAGGAATTGCAAGTTCAGAAAACCATAGTTCTTTATAATGCACAGCACAAAATCCTATTTGACCTTTCCATGGGATGGGAACATTTGGCTTGCTTTATTGTAGCAAGTAAACAGACCTGCCCCCTGCTCAAAGGAAAGTGCCAACCTCTGTCTTCTAGAAGATCTTATTCTGCAATCATCCACAGAAATATGGTCCTGGATCAAAAGAAGCAAGTGCCTGAACTCTCAAAGCATGCAGAAAGGTGAGAAATCCATTACCAGCCTCCCAACAAGCCTCACTTTCATGAAGCATATAATTTTACATCAAAGCTGTGATACCATCTTTATTTTCAATCAGGTAAGGTTATAAATGAACTTTAAAATTGTCAAATGATACATGAAAGTAATTCCATTATTCCTTTTTGTTCATAAGATCAATAAGCACATGAAGCTTCACCAGTTGTTCCAAATATATCCAAACTGCATTTAAATATATCACATCAGATACATAGGTAATTTCATGAATATGCAATTTATCTTTAAACAGCTCCTACCTTAACTGAGACAGCAACCTGCCCCACAAAGACATAAAATTAAATAAACAAATAAGCCTCTTCCAAACAGAAATGCATTGTTATAGAGAAAAAGAAACAAACAAAAATCCTCATGTTTTCTAGTAACTAATACAGGATGAGAAATGCTATCTTAAAGGAAGCTAGAGCTGAGGAATGGTTTGTAGAGGACAGAGAATAATCAGTTGTGATATTGAGGATTCATATTAGCTGAAAAAAGAATTTGGTAGACTCAGACTGATTTTACACCCATGGTTCTCCTCTGTAAGTTGTATTTTTCTACATGAGTTTTCTAACACATTACAGCTATGTGAAAAGATCCAAGAAAGAAATGTATTCTCAAAGTTTCATCAGCCAGCGACTAAATGGATAGGTAGGAAATCTATTACAAAAAAAGTAAAAAACTGAGCTGGACAGACTGAAGCCCCCATTTTCTATCTGAAGGAGTGAACCCTTGGATATAACTGAAATGAAACCACATCATGAAAAGAAAAAAAGAATAAGGCTTAGACAAAAATATACCAGAGCTGAACACATTGACCAGAACTACTGCAAGATTAAACAAAAGAAACAGCACTGTGATGAGAATCTCAAAATAAATTTTAGAAGTAATAAAAACTGTTACTATCATCTCAACACACAGTAAGTGGCTAAATAAATGTGAAGTCATGGAATTATTAAATAATGCAGTCCACTATTGAAGACTTGACCTGGAATACATCCTCCAAGATTGCACATAAAACACAATATAGAACTTGAAAGAACAACTAGATTTCTTTGCAGTGGGATTTTCGATCTCAGCTTGAAAAATTATACAACTATGATGTTTTTCCTATATGTGTATAGTATTTTGTAAAGCTTATTATAAGATATCATATACCATATATTATATATGTAAAACCATACAACATTTACATATTTTATGGCTAGCATACATTTTTCCAATATATTTAATGAGAAACCTATCACTTTCTGTTATTTCCATTTATGAACTCTGTGTTAGGTACTACATACATTGTGTTACTATTTGGTCATTGAACACATTTAAGTTTCTAGAAAATACTACCCAACCACGGAAAAATGCATTTGAAATTCAAAAATTCCTCTTTTGTTCTTTGATTGACATTGAGTAAGTGTAAACCTTGCTTTTGTTTCATTATATATAAGGAGATGAGAGGAGAGCTGTACTCAAGCTATGCAAATTGGGCTGAGCCCAGTGTGTTTCTTTCTCTGTTCTAAGGATCCCCAAGCCTAGTCCTGGAAGCTTTTAGCCTCCTTAAATCTAATTTTTCAAGCTGGCTTTTGGCAAGTTGGTCTGCTTGGCCTCAGACTAATTTTGGCAGTATGTTCTAATCTTCTGGCTCCTTCTCAGGTTCTTACTGTGTTCACCTGTATCTAGCTTGCTCTCTCTGACATATCTCTCTCTCTCTCTCTCTCTCTCTCTCTCTCTCTCTCTCTCTCTCTCTCTCTCTCTCTCTCTCTCTCTCTCTCTCTCTCTCCTCTTAAGTAACTTCTTCTAGGCCTGTTCTCATGTGAGTTGGGGATATGTTATCACTGATTAATTCCTTCAAGTCTTTGATTTATCACTTTCTTTGTCCCTCAATTAGACATAATTTTCAAACATGGGTACTTCATTCTACAAACTTGTCTTCATAAATAGGGATTAAAGGTGTATGTGTGTGTGTGTGTGTGTGTGTGTGTGTGTGTGTGTGAGATAGTGTGTGTGTGTGCGTGTATGAAATGAGTCTATATTCGAGCCAGACCATATTGTAATCCAGGTCAGGTCTGAATTCTGGCCTGATCATATAGACCTAGAAGGTCTATGGGTGTGATCCCTTAACAGAGGAGCCACCTATGGCCTCTGTCCTGGAAACTTCCTTTCTCACAAGTTTATGACTGTTTTTTTTTTTTAATAAATAGATTCCATTCTCTGAGAATAAAGGGAGCAAGAGGAAGAAAGGGAGGGAAGAAGGAGAGAGGAAAAGAGGGAGGGAAGAAGGAGGGAGGAGAAGAGGGAGCGGAAGCTGTGATAGGATATAAATTAATAAAAATTACAATGTTTCCAAAAACATGTAATGAGAAGAATAATATTTATTTTTATGTTAAAATATTTGTCAGAACTTTAAAAAACTCAAATACAATGTGTTAGAAAGATAGTTGTTGGTAAAGTGATTGCCCTGCACATATGAGGCCCTGCATTTAATTTTTAGGTCCTCAAGGGCAAGCATGATGCTCTTTTCATCTCACTGCAGGGAAGACAGAGGAGCTCCTTGACCAGTCTATACTAAGTCTATACTAATATCTGAAGCTCCTTGACCAGTCTATACTAAGTGGAAAGTTTGGGCTGATGAGGGATCCTGTGAAACGATGGTGTGATTACAAACAAGGGCCTTTCATGACTGCCTTCCAAAAGGCCCAACAAACAGCTGAAAGAGACAGATGCAGATATTTACACGCAACCAATGGACAGAAGCTGGTGACCACTGTGGTTGAATTAGGGGACAGCTGGAGGAAACTGAGGAGGGAGGGCAACCCTATATAAAGACCAGTAGTCTCAAATTACGTAGACCTGCGAGATCTCTCAGACACTGAGACACCAACCAGTCAGCATATACCAGCTGATAAGAAGTCTCCAACACATATCCAGAAGAGGACTGCCAGGTCCAGACTCAGTCAGAGAAGCTTCACCTAACCCTCAAGAGACTTGAGGCCCCAGGGAATTGGGAGGTCTTTTGGGATGGGGTGGGGGCAATGGGGACATCCTCTCAGACACAGGGGAAGGAGGTATGGAAGGTGGAACTGTAAAGTGTAGACTATAAAGAAAGATTAAAGAATAAGTATAAGCTTTACATAGGACCATTATTTGATAAGTCCATATGTTTTTGATTGTGAGCCTATCCTTTAATGGTGGAGCCATTTCCCAACTAGAGCCCCAAGAGCTCCCAGGAACTAAACTATCAATCAAAGAGTACACATGGAGGGACCCAAGGCTCCAGCTGCATATGTAGCAAAGGATGGCCTTGTTGGGTATCAATGGGAGGAGAGGCCCTTGGTCCTATGAAGATCCGGTGAAGGCTTGATGCTCCAGCATAGGGGAATGCCAGGGCAGGGAGGCAAGAGTGGATGGTTTGGTGGGGAAACACCCTTATAGAAGCAGGGGGGAGGAAGGAGGGGATAGGGGTGTTTTGGGGAAAAACTAAGAGGGCACAGAAAAATATTCAGGGTCTTAACCTTACCCCTGATTGATCAGTCTTAGTATGTGTGTACAATAAATCATCCCTGTCTGACTTTAAAAGAAATCTTGATAAGCTCAGGCATCAAGAATACATGAGGTCATCCATCTTGCCTGGCAAACAGGCCCATTACTACATGTACAAGCACATTCGCATACACTCCTGAAAAGTTAAGAACAGGAGGGAGAGAATCCATGATCTTTCAATTTCTAAAGCATTGACGAATAATTTCACTTAATTCACTTAGGTAAATCTCAAAATGAGGGAAATGAAACAGAGCTGAAGAAGAGAGAAATAAATGTGAATATGACATTCATTTATGGAGCCTTAATACCTTGAAAAAATTAGAATACAATTCTATTCTAGATATATGAAGAGTTGGAATTTGGAAGATTAATGATTAGCAAAAGGTGGCTTACTAACACATTGTTGCCAATAGATAATAGAATTCATTTGGTCAATTGATTTGACAATACTTGACTTAGCCCATTAGATTACATGATCACATTTTCCCCAAACACAACAATTTAAAACATGGCCTTATGGTTTTAATTCAAATATTTTTAAATCAGTGAATAGATTGGAAGCATATGTTAAAATGTATTAGTATTGTCACGGGAAATACAGTAATTAATTCTTAATTGATTTTTATTACAACAAATGTTTCATTTATCACGTTAAACAGATTGCTTATCAGTTGAGAAAGAAATAAAAGGGATAATTAGTAATCTTTTGAAAAGACTTAGCAAAGCCTATTTAATTATAAATTTTAGTCCCTGGGAATAAGATTGGTCTTTTTTGACTAAGTAACAAATCTTTGTGACAATTGATCATTTAGGATTCCTATATCAAGAAAACAGAAGAAAAAAGTATACATGTTAGCTGACAGAACAATTTACAATAGATTTGTGAAAAATTAGTATTTATAGAATATATTTTTTAAAAAGTTAAATAACTGATTAATACTGCTGATTACAAAGCATCATTTATATTTATCTCCACATTTAAATTAAGTAATTTCCACTATTCAAATGTATAATGGATAAGGTTAGAATAATTTTCACTATAACAGTAGGCAATAATCACTGTGGGATGCATAAACAAAAAGCATCCTCCATCTTCATACTTAGAAATATTAAAACTTATTGCTTTAGTGAAATTGTATGTGTTGTAGTTAGTATCAAATGAAAATATTGCAAAATAATTTGTACAGAATTCATTCAATGGGCAATTAATTTTATTATAGTTATGTTTATAAGTATGCCATATGAACATATACACATTTTGTATGACTTGACTAATAAAAAATAAAATTGAGGTCATACAACACAAATTTTTATTTTTAAACCTGGTAATATAAATTGTATCAGTGTTGTCTTAATCAGGGTTTCTATTCCTGCACAAACATCATGACCAAGAAGCAAGTTGGGGAGGAAAGGATTTATTGAGCTTACACTTCCATGTTGGAGTTCATCACTAAAGGAAGTCAGGACTGGAACTCAAGCAGGTCAGGAAGCAGGAGCTGATGCAGAGGCCATGGAGGGATGTTTCTTACTGGCTTACTTCCCCTGGTTTGCTCAGCCTGCTCTCTTATAGAACCCAAGAGCACCAGCCCAAAGGTAGTACCACCCACAAGGGGCCCTCCCCACTTGATCACTAATTGAGAAAATGCCCCACAACTAGATCTCATGGAGGCACTTCCCCAACTGAAACTCCTTTCTCTGTGATAACTCCAGCCTGTGTCAAGTTGACACACAAAACCAACCAGTACAATTGACCCCTTGTCAACTTGACACACAAACACATCACTATTAAGCCTCAACCCTTACTTTCTTATTCATCCCCAAGATCTAAATTACTTTAAATGTCCCACAGTCTTTGCATATTAAAGTTCAATCACTTTAAAATGTCCAATATCTTTAAAATTCAAAGTCTTTTAAAAATTCAATGTCTCTAACTGTGGGCTTCACTAAAATACTTTCTACCTTCAAGAGGGAAACAAATCAGGGCACAGTCACAACCAAAAGCAAAACTTAAAACTCCAATGGTTCAATGTCTGGTATCCAACTCATGATCTTCTGGACTCCTCCAAGGGCTTGGGTCACTTCTCCAGCTCTGCCCTTTGTAGCATACAGCTTGTCTTCTAGGCTCCAGCTGCCTGTACTCCACTGCTGCTGTTGTTCTTGGTCGTCATCACATGATACTGGCATCTCCCAAACACTGTTATCTTCCACTGTAATTAGGCTTCACCAATAGCCTCTCATAGGCTATCTTCATGGTGACAAGCCTCTGCTCATATGCATGACCCCTTCAAGTCCTAGGCGGGCAATTGCAACTGAGGCTGCACCTTCACCAATGGCCTTCCGTGACCTCTCACTCTGCCAAGAGCCTCAGCTGCTCTTCATGATCGCTTCATGCCTTCAAAACCATTACCATCTGGGTGACTCTTACACAGCACCAAGTCCAGTCACAGCACAAAATACAACTGTGGCTATCTCTGGAACATACTCTCTGTGCTTTCAGAAAACACTTCCAAGAAGTTTTAATCTCAGTGATGCTGGTCTCTTCTTAATCACCGCTAATTTCTTAGCTCCAGCTAACCAGCATCAATAGTCCCAGTAA